>NC_046362.1:22814940-22950949 GCF_011125445.2 Fundulus heteroclitus
CTATTGCATTATTACACTGCAGTGCTGTTGCTGCACAAGACTGAACGTAATTACTGAGGATTTTAAGTAATCACCATACTCCTATTTCTACTCATACAACCCCTATAGAACCTATCATTAAATTACCCACTTCTGAGAAAAAGGAGGCGTTTATAAAAACATAAACACAAGATTTTTTTCCTGAGAGTCACATTACTGCCCCTTTAAAAACAGCAGTGACTGGATAGTACATCAAAAGTCTGCATCCCCAATGCAAACGGTCACAAAAGAGCCAGTTCAGGCCTAAAAATATGAAATGCACTAGAGCACTGAATATAAGAAAATACAGCGTACGGATCCAAAAGGTTTTGCCAGTAAATGAATCACAGGCTCCTTAAGAGCAGGGACACAATGCCACAGTGTTCTGTTGCTGCAGAGGGCTTCAGGTTTAGATCATGGAGGAATATCGAGGATTAGTCAGCCAGCCCTCAGAAAGTGAGAACTGTGGGCATGAGGATGTCTGTTGCCCTTCCACAGGCATCCCAGACACAACTTCTCAGGTCTGGGTTTACTTTGGCCTTTTGCTTCTTTTGAGGTCCGACCAAATGAAGCCGGGACTTAGCACCAAAATGGGATTTCTAGGCCTGGTCACTGCACTTTCATCCAAAGTTCCTGTCTGTGTCCCCTGGCCATCAGCGATGGCGGGGGAGGCCTGCGGTCACAGAGACTACAGTTTATCTCTGTTTTAGCTAATATCCAATATACTGAAGAGCCCTTGAGCATTCTTCTAGCTTTGCTGGAAAAGAGTCTTGATCTGTAGGAGTCAGCAGAGATTTTATAATGAAATCCCAACCCTAATGTATAAAACGTTTGGCATCTTTTGCACAGGGCCTCTCCCTTGGGCAATGACTACTCACAAGACTGTCAAACACACCTACTGCAAGATGCATTTTCTCCAGTCTGCACCATAAATTTTTTCAACCGTCTGAGAACTGGTCAAATGTGCAAAGATGAAAAGATACCGTAAACATATCAATCCTCATAAATCTCTCCAGAGATCGTGTTTTTAAAGCTCTCAGGGTCATTTTGGGCTCAGCACCTGATTTTGTTTCCTGCTTGAAAGCCTCTTTATCAGTCTAGAGGCTTAGTAGCTATCTTATGCTGCGGCAGTAATTGCATTATATGAAGGATTCTGAGTCTGTCACATTTTCCATTTTAAAGCAACAATGCTGAATGAAGTTAAAATATTTATTAAACACACTCTTGCTGAATAAGACACCTAGGTTTAGTAGATTTCAGCCATAAACAGACAATGAGCAGTTCGCTCTATATAAAGGCCACTACAAACAATGCCATGACAACATATTCTTATACCTTGGATTTCTGTTTCAAATAAGTTTTTATGGTGTATAGCTTTACAAAGTAGTGTATGATCAAGATTTAAGAAGTTTTATTGTCACTGTGTGTTACTGTGGTGAAAGTATTACATTTTTTAATGTAATACTTTTTTTTGTCAGCCGATTCAAGTCAATACATTGTAAAACACTTTTTAGTGTAGCATCAGATGCAGGTACTGGTATTCTTCTGCCACAGCTTTGAACAACGTCTGACAAGAAAGGTGGACTGCTTTGTGGCATAGTGTGGAAACAATCATCTCATTCTGAATGTGGAAAAAACAAAGGAGATTTCAGGAGAAACAGGATTATGTCTAACACTATTACCATCCTGGGAGAAGAAGCGGAGGTGGTGGAGGAGTATAACTACCTTAGTGCTCACCTAGATAACAAACTGTCTACAAGAAAGAACAGAGAAAGCTGTACTTCCTGAGGAAGCTTAGGTCCTTCAGTGGGATCTCCTCTGCCATCATCTGATGGGGTGGAAGCATCAGAGCGACTGACCTAAAGAAGCACAGCAAGCTGATAAAGAAGACAGGCCCTGTTGTGGGGACTCTTCTAGAACCTCTGGAAATGACTTTGCAAAGAAGGATTCTTCATAACATTAAAAACATTATGGACAACGTCTTTACCTCTTAATCTGCTTTAACAACAGAGTGTCTTCACTCAGAGGCTTTCCTTATCTCCTGTGAGACAGAACGCTACAGGAGATTATTCCTGCCTGCAGCCATCACCGTCTACAACAACTCGTTGAAGGAAGCTCTGTAACATGAGTTACGCAAGCATTTAATTTCCCTTTGGGATTAATAAAGTATTTTTGAATTGTATTTTTCATTTTTACTTAAGGTGGTCTTTCTCTGGTGTCTGTTCCCCTGTCTCATCTTTGCTTAACTTTCTGGAGGTATTTAACAGGTTACAAGGGAACCTTCAGACTGAGACCTAGTCGGGTTTTGGTCTGGTTGTGAAAAATCACATCCCCTTTACACCTCTGCAGAATCTGAAAGCCAGTGTCTGCTACTATCTCCGCCACGGGTTGGGGAAACTGGGGTTAATGGCCCTGCCAGCATTTCCAGTGGGTAACACTTGATCTAGCACCGCAAAGTCAACAGGGCTCATAAATCACAACTCCAATTGTGTTTACCTAGACTGGCTGTTGCGGTTTCGGCCTTCGAAAGAATACCTCCAACAACAAAAAGAGCAGTATGAGTATCACAAGGACTTTAGAGAAGTAGCACCGAAGCCTGAGCTGCCAGTTTGCAAAGAGTGAGAGGTCATTTATGTCCTTTCAGATGCCTTGTTGACTTCCCCTACTGCCCCGTGCGGCTAGATAAATCTTTCCTTGCATCAGTTTCCTCCATATAAGTCGGAATTACTTCATACACACGCTCTAAGCTTATTAATCTGCCGCCTTTGAGGCATCTTTGGTTTTCAGTTTTATCTCAAAAAGCATAAATTGCTCTTGGGCTGTGTATAAAAGAAAATGTGGTGGTGACAGAATTGCAAGCTGGGTATATCCTGATGTGAAATCCTCAGCGACCAGTCTAAAATTTGTTCTGTAAAATTGTGCTTTAATGGAGTTTTTACAAGTCAATTAAGACGCATGTGCGTATGTGCACTCTTTAGGCCTCCCGTTGAATCCCACAACCTCTCCAACTGTGGCGCCCCATATGGCTTGACCACAACACCACCCTGATGCGTGAGACTGCTGAGTGCTTAAGGACTGGTGTATTTGTGGTGTGCGCCCATCTGTGTTTTGTGTGTGGGCAAGTAACTAACCAGACCAAAAGTGGATGAACTTTTTTTTTTTCTTTTCTTCATTACTCTCACAGGGGTGTGTGTTGATTTCTCGCAGGAATGAGGGAGTGGGTAAAAGGTGCTAGAATGAAAAGTCAATTTCCTGAAAGTCTTTTTCCTGTCATTTTTGTGGAGGATGTATGCGGTGCTGGCCCGAGTGAAAAGCACTGGGCAGTAGCACTGTGAAAATCTTTGTCCATTCATCACATCAATGCCTTACATAATTACTTCTGCAGTTCCTAAGAGGTAATAGGTCCAAATAAACATTCCTGTTTCCTTGGACTCTCACTGCTTTTGCACTTATTTTTCACAAGTGGATGACTAGAGACAAGCGGTCAGGCCTAGAAAACAGATCTACAGTATCTGAAAGTGACTTATTCAGAAACTGGAATAGCAAAGACCTAAAACAGGCAGAGGCAGTTCATGCATGAATGGCAACCTGGAAGAGCCCCTTCTTCACGACTCCTTATATTTCAAATGTCAAATTGTCTATACATAAATATAAAGATGCCCTGATGAAGTGATACACTGACATGCATACTTATAGTATGGTAGCTGTTAGCAGATGGGATGTAATAGAGAGCAAGGGAACATTTTGTCCTTGAAGTTGGTCGGTTAGAAGCAGGAAAAACCAGCCAGCGTAAGTATTAGAGTGAAATTAACAAGGACCAGATTGTGATGGTTAGGCAACTTGGCCAGGGCAGATCCAAACCTGCGGTTCTTATGAGGTGTTCCCAGTCTACAGATGTTCGGATCTGGGAAACGTTGTCCAGGGAAGGAACAGTGGCGAGCCATTTAATGCTAAGGCTCACTGTAGCAAACTGCAACCCTAACCCGGAAGTGAAGGTTATCCTTTGTGGTCCAGCGAAATACATGAGTGACTGTAGCTCAGACTGCTAAAGAGGTTAATGCTGATTCTGATGGGAAAGTGTCCGAACACACAGTGGATGCCACCTTGTTGCCTATGAGGCTGTATAGTTGCTGCAGCTCCTCTCAGCAGGATAACGCAGCGTGCCACAAAACAAAATTGGTTCAGGAATGCTTTTAGGAGCGCCACAAAAAACAAGTTTGAGGTCTTGACTCTGCCTCCAAATTCCCCAGATTCTAATCCAATCAAGAAGCTGTGGGATGTGTGTAGAAGCAAGTCTGATAAACGAACTATGAGTTTTTGAGACACGTTAAAGACTACAGAGAGACACCAGGCTTTATTGAGGATCTGTTTTGCTCAAAGTTGGCCAAAAGGCCAACAAGTGGTTCTAGTGTCAGCTCTTATATACTAACCTTACACATGGAGGAATGTTACTACACCTGTATGCATTATCAATACATATATCATCACCAGCTATCAGCTGAAGTAGTTACATATTTTAAGACTTAGATTTCTAGGAATAGTATTGGTTCCTAAGTTCTTTCAGCTATGTTCTAGTTTGTGCACAGAAGCAGGGAAAGAAGGCAATGGCTGCAATTACAATGGACATGATGGATGATTATACAACGGTAAAGAAAATTAGTTTCTACACTAACGCTAACTACAAGAATTACAACATCTTGGAGGCAGATACCGCATCACACCTTCTCTGTCTCAATAGTAGAGGACAGTTTCGGCCAACATGCTATTCAACAAGTGGTATGGCAAAATTGTGGTAGAAATAATTTTCTTTCTTTCACAAAAACAGAAAAGGTTTAAAAGAAAATCACAAACTGTATTTTGAAAAATCTACTAAACGCTGGATTATCTATTTCAAGGATGTCCAGTCTAAGCATTTTAGATTTTGAACCAGAGATAATAAAAGCACTCCAGACTACTTCACCAGGAGTGAAGCATCCCTTTCCTGTTGTTCAGAATAAGAAGCTGTGAATCAGATCGTCAGCACCGGTAGCCAGTGGCAGCGTACAGCCATACTTTCTCACAGTGTGCACAGCACAGACTAGCCACACCCCATTGATTACACATGGTAAGAAATAACATAAAACTAATTTGGGACCAAACTAATAACTTATTTTTTTTCTTGTCCATGCTGCCCCTCGACAGAGTGCTGCCCTGGGCAAAAGCCAGGTCAGCAACATCATAAACAAGAGTTGAGAGACTTCAGCTGATCAACTGCTGAATTTCAGGGAATCAACTTGTTGGTCTTAAAATGGTGCTAATCAAAACCGCACTCTTCTGATAATGGTCAGTTTCTGGACTAAAAAATAGTTGAGAAAGCAGCCGTGTGTAAAGATGAAATATTTTTCAAGACAACGTTAAGAAATTACACACTAATTTAAGTCACTCAGGCAAAAAAAAAAAAAAAATTGAGGCTTGAATGAAGACCTTTTCTACCGGACAGCATATATGACAGAAACAGTTGTGGCAACAGTGATAGCCCAAAGACACAAAGCTCTTATAGAGCCAGCAGAGAGGTAGCAGCCGGGCGAGCAATCCACTCCTACAAACAATGACTTCTTTTATAATAATGTAAACCAATAACTGGCACTAGCAGGAATTTCTCAGCGTGTTCATCCTTTCCAGATGCTTGCACACTGAAATATCATCACAAAGTGGTCTCCGAGATCAGAGACAAGGCAAAGCCAGATGAAGATGAGGGATGATGAGGTCAGAGTCAATGGAGAGTAAAGGTAATGTATTATCTGGATCGCAGGGAATGCCATTAAAGAAAGGGAAAATGGTACAAAGTGGTAAGTGTCAGAAAGCAAACAGAGAGGGAGGATGATGGGCTTTCTGCATGCGTAGTCTAGTAGGCTGTGTAATGGAAGTGATGGAGCGGGCCTGGATCAGGTGGCAGAATGAAAAGCGTCTGACTGCTCCCCTCACACCTCATCCAGTACTCATGGTCCAGCGCAGGGAATGCACAGTGAGAAAGGCTGGCCCAGGGCCCGTGCTGGGGCGCGCCGCCAAACCTCGGTCAGCTCGCCTGCCTACTCCTCTGTATTTTTGGAAACATCTATTATGCAAGCATTTCAGCTTTAAGATCTTTCCGTCTTTCTGTCTGTTTATAAAGGAGGAGAGAGGAGGGGAGATATGTCAGAGAGTCCTACCGTCTTTCACAACTCAGCGACCACACACTTATTAAAACAGAAGCCCTTCATGTGGATGCGCTAACAGTGGCTCCCCTTCAGAGCGCTGCAGCTTTAATTTCTCAATTTCTGATTGAGACAGCATAATTAATAAGCCATCTGGCGGGGGGCTGGTGACGTTCCGTCAGAACCCTTCGGAGCATTTGAAAGATGCCAACGTCTCCGCGCTTCAAACGAAACGGCGATTGCAGTTATCCGTGCGCCTTCATACCACCGTCAACCCAAACCCCACCCTTCGCAGAGTGCGGTGAACTGCTCTGTGGGGAAGACACAGGCAGCACGAATGTGTGCTTGTGCACATTGGAGTGTGTGTCTAATGGGTTTTGGCGTGTAATTCCAGAGGCTCCCCTTCAACTCCCCCCTTCAAGATTTTCCTCCTTCTCAGACAAACTTTTTCTTTTCTTTTCTAACCACTGGATTCTGGACCCAGTCTGTTTCCATATTACAAACCACAACATTCCACAAACATGATGGAATCTTTGTTTTAGAGCATTAAAGGTTATTTTTTCCCCCCCGTTTTTTGACCCAATTTTCCGGATTTGAGCATGTGTGTGGAATATTACGTGTGTGGCTGGAAAAGAAATAGGTTTTCGGATATAGACTGAAGAACATGACAGAGTAGATAAGGATATTAAGGGTGGCCCAGACAAAATTTCCTGGCTCCAACTTATAGCCACAGTAATTTCATCCTTAATGGACAAAATCCTGCTTTCAGATGTTATCCCTCTTTAATGTGTCAATATTTGCTTGTCCTTTCTTCTGCTTGGGCTGAAGTATTCGGTTGCCTTTCTAAATTGCTACAGGTTTATTAAATGGAAAGAAACTGAGAGGAAATAAGACGAGGATTCATTAACATGAGCTATGCAACCTCCAAGGTAATTACTGCACCGTTGTCTGGGGTTGCGCGGGTGCACATTAGGGGTGATTTTAATCAGGCTGCAATTAATATCATACCACACACTAAGTTGTAGAAGAAAAACATCTAACTTGTAAAGTCTGCAAAAATACTTATTAGTAATGGGTGACTAATTCAGTGTTTTAAGCAGACATGTTGAAAACATGGTAAGCTAATTAAAGATCATCTGGTTAAAATGTCCTAATTTTTGCACACAATGTGTCTGTAGGGCTCAAGACAGGCAGAATATGGTCATTTGCATAACAAATGGAAGTGTGCAACTGTGGTGGCTTTTCAATAGTCAGGTGCAGCCACAATGAAAAATGCCGTAACAAAGCGCAGACACAGAAAACATTAACTGTGAAATGAAAAGTAATTATCACATCTGTTCTCTAATAATCGATTTTTCAGTATTTCCATTCCATTTTGGGGTTATTTTTTGTGTAAGTCCTATTTATAAATGGCATGGGACACTGGACAGACGTTTGGACATTTGTAACCTTTTGGCTTCCATGGGACTTCATGCTGGTCTCTAATTGGGTACTTAAGGATTCTACTCGGAGCGCCGGTGGCCAATCATTGCTTTTTGTGTCATTCTTCATCCAGACAGATTAAATCATAATACCACACCCCGTCATTTTAGGCACAAATGTAATTTAAAAGTAAAAATGAAAATTGGAAGAGTCAAACAAGAACGACATGAAGACAGGAGAGAATGGTACAGGGGAAAAAATTCAGTCATTTATATACAAATTAATAATTTTACAAGGGTTTGGCTGGAAGAAAAAAAATGGTTAAAGGAATTTTGACTAGACCGACTGGATTTAAAAATCCAACAGCAACCAAGAGACTAGACACATTTATTTTTAAGTAAAGTTAATGGTTGTGCTGTAAATCCTGACTCCTAATGCACTCATCCCCACAAAAAACTTTTTTTTTTAATCACCAGCTGCCAATGTTGTGCAATATTTGTTAAGTGAGGCTCTTTTATAAGATTGTAAGCAGTTAATATCTTACAACCAGTGGACAACGTTCTCGGCCTCTTTTTGTAGTAACAGTCCATATTAGTTGCACCCAAAGGATTAAGACAATGGCTATTCTGAGAGGGGTTAAGACCAAAGTGGATTTAAACTGTCCAATGTCCAAAACATCATATCAGTTTATGGAAAGGTTATTTTTCTGATATTTATGTAGCCACCCTTTTCTATTGGGTCATCACTATGTCCGTAACGTCTAAAATACTTAATGTTCACACAGGAAAATCAATCGTGGCACAACTTCTACGGCCTCCATTTCCTGTGTAAATGATTAGCAGTATATGTGTAAATGACATCCATATGAAAATGTAACTATGATTAAAAGGTGAATTAAACACTTTCAAATGAGCTGGTATTGCATTTTTTTTTAACTAAAGTTGTTTTAAGATATTACATATCTGCTTTAGACTTGGCCTGTCTTGGACTAGCCATTGGCTTCAGTCTCTGGGATTAATTTATGTGATTTAAAAGAAAATCTAAACTGTACCTTTAATATTTCTCAGAATATTAGAAAACGAGCAATTTTTACTTTAGTCTACTACAATAACAATTATGATGGACTGTATGTGCTTTAATATCAATGTCACTATATGCCTGGACTGTATAAGAAGAAAATCAATTGACTTCAATCGAATATAGACTGAAGTTGATACAAACTGTACCTGTTTGGCTGAATGGACATGGCATTTCCTGTAATTTGGAACCATGTGAATAAAACTGAGTTAAATTCAGTTGAATCAAAAAAGTGAGGAGTTGTATGTCTTCTTTAAGCAAGAGCGAACTATTTGCAATAAAATAGAACCACTATAATGAATATTTCTAAACATTGGATAAAGGTTCGGTGAATTTCCTGATATGACAGATATCATAATGATTTAAAGGCACAGGGTTATTTTAAAGCTGCCATTGTGTCAGCAGTAGTGTTGCAGTGGTTGGACCTCCCAGAAGTAAACAAAGACTGAAGGGATGAAATATGGGAACCTCATCTTCAGGCTCACGCAACAAGGAAATAATAAATCAGCCATTTAAGCCGTCCTTCCAATTGCAGAAGGGAACTGAACCTGCAAATAACAACAAAGTCGGCAAAACTGTGTTTTACGTTTTCAGCAGCAGATTTGTGACGCTGGGGTTAGCCATACAAAAGAAGAGACTTTTCATTTTAACTTCTGAGTTCAAAATGTGGACTTTTCATCTCAAAATGAGACAGATGTTCTTGGAGCCTTAAATCTCCCTGTGTCACATTCATTTTCCAGCTCAACATACGTCAAATTACACCTAAAAGAGTTCCAGCTTTATGTACAGTGCTAAGAAGTTAGTGTTTATCTATTATCTAACGCAAACATTTCTGCAGTTCCATGGTTACTAAGTGATTTCTGCAAGCGCACTTTAACAGTCTCCCATTGATGATTGCTGCTTCGGAAATCCATCACAGGGGAAGCTTTTTATTTTTTGAAGGAACTGCATGTTTTGCTCCATTACTTCAAGGAAGCTGGAGTCAGCGAGTGGTGTGTGGGGCCAACGTCGCATAGGTGAAAGTCCAGAGATGGGACTGGGCCTGCAGAGGCATAGTTAGAGCCCGGGTCTCAGTGGCCTCTGGGGACTCTGCCTTCTCCTTACTGACCTGTCACCCAGCTGCCCATGAATCACTGAGCAAACGCACCCGGGGAAGGCGTGCACAGACAGGCAGGCTCGTGTGTCCTCGTGCCACCGCGTTAGGCCTGACGTAGAATGCGTGCACTGCAAGACAATCCTTCAGTGCTGCCCGTTTTATTTGTACAGCGTTACCAAAGTTCAATAATGATTTTCACAGATGGTGTGTGGTTGGTGCTTCACAGTAGGGGCCTGATGTTTTTGAGCAGTTTGGACGTTTTATGTTCTTCTGCAAAAAAACAGAACCAAACAAAACAAAACAAAACAAAACTGAACAGAAACCCACTGATAACTGGAATCTAAGGCACCCCATGTGTTCAAATAAATAAATAAAAATAGCTAGCATAAATTAGCATTTTTCACAAAAGCAACTCAGCTGTGTTGGATTCTTTGCAATATCACTTTCAAACTGAGTTTTATTTAAAAAGTGACACGTCTTAAGGCTATAAGGAGAAAGTTTATTTGCCCTTTGGGCAACCCTAGTAACCTTTCACCTTGAGCAAAGATTGTTGCTTGCAAGGCAGAGCTTTCTTTGCATTTAACAAGAGGATAGACAGTCGAGTCCCAACATGTGACCGCGGAAGGGATTTTCCTTTAAACCCGAGGGACTAGGCTTCATGAATTCACCAATGCCAAATAAAATAAGCTACATTATGTAAAATGTGGTCTTCCTGTGAGACTATAAACCTAACAGATGTACACAAGAGCCATTTGTAAACAAATCCTTGGTCTAAGTTCATTAGAGCAATTAGGAGAATTGAAGGCTTTGGGCGTTACGTGACTTCACAGTGCGTGCGACTGCTATATGCCATTAAAATGTGTATAAATGTGAAGTATGCAATTTATTTAATGTGTAATTTTACTATTCGTTCTGTGATTGACATACCTTTTGCTTGGGAATTTTTTTTTTTTTCAAAGAGTTGCTTCCATGCACCTTTATTAGCAGATGAAGCCACATGTGAAATTGGGGCAGCAGACAAGCACATACAGGGTCTTGTATGCGAATTCCCTTTGAACTTTGTCACACTTTGTTACAACGCAACCACAAACGTAGTGCATAAATATGAACTCAGAGGAACATGATGAATAGCTTTCTAGTCCTTTACAAACAAAAATTGCGTGAATGTTAAATGCATATTTGTTCAGTCTGTCTGAGTCAATACTAGAATCACTTTTGGCTGCATTTACAGCTTTGGGTTTTGTGTGGTATGTCTCTACCAGCTTTGAGGAATCTAGACATGGAAAATGTTTACCGTTTCTGCTTTGCAAAATAGCTCATTCCAGTTGGATGGAGGGCATCTGTAAGCATCAATTTTCATGTCTTGCCAGCTGCCACGGATTCTTAATTGGATTTAATTGCACGGTTATAGTCTTTTTCCTTCTAGACGAGGAACCTTCACCAAAAGCCTGTAGATTTGTACAACCCCTGGGAGGTTTTCTTCAGAGAAGCTTCCCTATCCCTTTCGAAGAAAGGCATTCCCGCAGCACGATGCTGCCACTAGCACGTTTCACCAGGGGAAAGTGTGTTCAGAGTGATGCGAAAAGTTAGTTTTTTACCATCCAGCATTTTGCATGTGTGAGACCCTCACAAAGAGTGAAATAGTTTTTATTTTAATTGAAAATGAAAATGCAAGTTAAAAGTATTTTAATGTACTGTAATGGTTATTTAGCCAAATAATATCAGTAGAAATCCGCTGTAGATCGCTAGGATGAGAAACGGAACCTTTCTGTCATAGTCCGTGTTTCCAGGTGCTCCCTCCCCTCAGAGGAGTTTTGGAAACGAAAGAGAATGGTTCGGTGTTCTTGATCCTGTGATCATTCACTCTGTTTTTCAGGTTAGTACAACGTGAAAACAACCTCAACTTATCCCTTAAGATTCAATAGTTTATGTGAAGTTACTGGGAGACCGTTTATGACATTTTTGAGTGCTTTAGATCGAGTTTTAGACACTATAAAAAGTCCGCGATTTTCGCCGGTTGTGCTGCTGTTATTGCCATGGCAACGGGCGGCTTTGTGACACTGAAGATGGTGCCGTCCACCGCATGTACTAAACACAGAGAGATGGTTGTTTATATTCATCTACGATATTACTACTGTTGGTTACCTGATTACTTGACAACTGTATTTTATTAGGTGAAGGGTTTTGTTATCTTTACATTTATTATAATACTTTAATATTTCTTCTCTTTACATTTCCAAATATTTGTGTTTAAGGGTTTACTGTACACTATATGGTTTATGAAGATAAGTGAGCCTTTGGTACACTTATTGTTGTTGGAATGGTTTGAACATATTTGTTATTTTTCATTTTTATTCCCCATTTGCAATGATGTCAATACGTTTTGAAAAGACATATAGAGTATTCTGAGCAGCTTTAAGCTAAAGAAAATGAAAGTGGATTCATATTGCACTATAGTTGTGATTAGCAGCACTACAAAAACTGCACTGGCTAACAGTATTATTTGTACTATTTAATGGCAGCTATATGGAATAGTACCTATACAGAGAGTGCCCGTGGATATATATATATTTCAATGTGAAATGATGATGGGTTTAAGTGTTTATTGAAGTCGAAGCGTGATACTGAGTGTGAGAGGACACTGAAAGAGACACTATTGCAGATTTTGGGAATATTTTATTGGTTGCTTGATTGATTGTTTTGTTATATAATTGTGAATAAATGAGAGGAGTTTTGGAAACGAAAGAGAATGGTTCGGTGTTCTTGATCCTGTGATCATTCACTCTGTTTTTCAGAGCCCAAAGCCAGCGAGACACTGAACACTCATCTTCATCTTTTTTTCAATATTGTGACGTGGTACCCGGCCCAGCTTGGGACCCGTTACACATGCAGGACAAAAAGTTTAATTTTGCTCGGATCTGACAAGAGCACCTTCTTTTCTGCATTCACTGTAACCCCAACTAACTTCTGCTAAACCTTACAGAAGAGCCTTATGGCTTTCTTTACTGTCATTCGTCCTTAAAGGCCCACAGAATCCCTCATGTGGGCTGTAGGCCTCGGCATGATCTCCACGTCTGGGCCAGTCAGTTTGAGTTGCACAGCCGTGTCTTAGTAAGTCTGCAGTCCTGCCATATTCCTTACATTTTCAGATGATGGATCAAACAGAGCTCTGTGAGATGTTAAGAGCTTGGGATCTTCTTTTCAAACCTGAACTTCTTCACAACTTTATCCTGATGGTGTTTGTTCAGTGGTGTTCTTTAACAAACCTCGGAGGCCTTCAAAGAACAGCTGAACTTATTCTCAGATTACATCACTCACAGGTTTACTAACAGGGTGATTTGTAAAAAGTCGTAAAATTGCTTTCTCTAGATTTTATTTATCAGAGTAAAGTGGTTGCTTACAAACGCACATGATGCTTTATTGGATTTTCTTTGTTTTGTTTTAGCAAAACCATTAATCCTTTTTTACTTCCCTTTCACAATTACATGCCACAATGTGTTGGTCTATAAAATAAAAACTCAATAAATTGTTCTCCGAGTGTAAAAACGTTCAAGGTGTACAGATCACTTCCCAAAGCACTTTAGACATCTAAATCAAAATTAGGTCAGATTGATTAAAATTGGTAAATTGTTTCTTTAAGACTTGGCTGCAGATAATTCACGATGTAGACTGAGATCAGAAACTGATAAAAAAAAATTGGCCAAAGATCCAAAAATGGCTCAAAAAGGGAATACGGATAAACTTCCACCAAAACATGTCCATGCTTCTGCTCTTTCTTTAGTATTCCTCGCTGTATGTTCAGTCTTTCCTTCTTTCTTCAACCTACACGCACATGAAAGCACGTTTCTTGACCTTGGCATCAGGCCACGGGAACACAAGGGCAGGTGGGGGTTTGTGCTGGGAGGAAACAAAAACATTTATAGAAGATTTAGGATGAAGTTAGTGGAGCAGCAGAATGACTGGCAGTCATGGCTTAATGCTAGAGGAAACAGAGCTAACGCAAAGAATAAGGCCATGAGCTGAGATTATTTGGAGTTAAGTACTGCGGGGGCGAACCTCAAAAGTTTTTCTCTACAGCTTAATTTTGGATCTTATAAAAAGAGATGGTTGGAAAGGGCAACGGAGAACAAAAACTCACATTAATACTTTTTTTTTTGGTATTTTCTTTACTTTTCGGTTTCAATGGTAAAGAGAGAATTCCAGGCAGTTTGTTTGAGTCAGAAGCATTTTCCAAATTAACTCTGCCTGCATCTCTTTAAATAGCCCAAGGAAATGTCCAAATGACCTAATTACGACCCAGGCTTTCCCAAGCAGCCTGCGTTGACGCATTTCAAGGTTTTCAAAAATACCAAGAGTCAAAAAAGCACACACACACAAAAAAAAAAAAACAGCAGAAATCTGGTGGCAGATTGCTCTTTTTCTGCTAAGGTTTTATTGGTGGGACAGCAAGCTGGATTATGTCAGCTTTTTATGGTTCTTTCTTTTGTCTCATAACTCTCAAGGCCGTCCATGTTCGGGGGCAGACCTTCAAAGAGTCGCTGGACTTAAACGATCTGCCAGACATTCACTGTGGTAGATTTGACCAGACTACTTCATCACTGAATGTTGCAATACTCCACAAGCTCTGTTTCAGTGAATCTCCGAAGAGCCCTCAGAGCACTGCTCAACTGTGACATTGATTGGCACTTGCACTAAAAAGCTGCGTTGGCTGAACAAACACCATTAAAAAGTTCTTTCAGTTTTGGCACCCAGATGCATTGGTCCACTTCAGCTGCACGTTAAAAACAGGATTTGGAAACAATAACATTGAATCGCACAAAAACCTTATTCACAACAAGCAAAATCAAAGCTGAGCTGCCGTGTAGTGAAAATGGAGAAGATGTTTTTACTCTGTTCGTTTTGGTGCATTCGGAAATATGTTATAGACCCTTTAAGCAAATCTTGTTTGGAACCGTTTGGACAAGCCATGGCAGTAAAATCAAAATGAAGCGGGGTGCTAGACATGATGAAGTGCTTTGCATTCTTGAAAAAACATTTTAAATGTTTCATTAATCAGTCACGGTGTTTTATATCTTCGGCAGGAGAACATTGTGTCCGCAAACTCAACATGTTCAATGCAGGAAAAATGGGACAGCGTAAGGATCAAGTCTAAACATGGCCAAAACTGTGATGGCCAGACAACGGGATCAGAGCATCTCCAAAAGCTGCAGCTGCTGTGGGGTTTTCCCAGTCTGCAGTGGTCACTATCTGTCAGAAATGGCCAAAGGAAGAACCAGATGTGAACCTGAGACAAGGTCATTTAGACACAAGAGGCCTAATAGACAAGTTGCTGTAGCCTACGCTGTCAAGCCGCCCATGCTGTCAGTTAACCATCCATCCATCCATGCATCCATCCATCCATCCATCCATCCATGCATCCATCCATGCATCCATCCATCCATCCATCCATGCATCCATCCATCCATCCATGCATCCATCCATCCATCCATCCATCCATCCATCCATCCATCCATCCATCCTCTTCTAAATTGTTATGATTGATGCTGCTGCCATATTCTGCCATTTATTTCCCATGCAGCAATCTTTTGGATCAGGTTCACCTGCACCTCATCTAATCAGTCTCCAGCCACAGCTCTTATCTGTTACATAAATACCTCAGCTCAGTCTCCGCCTCCTTGCCAGATTAATCAACTGCATTTGCAAGCAGAGATCCAGCATTTCCTTCCTTGTTTATTGATATTGACCATTGTTGTTCGAACATGGATTCGGCACCTCTGCCTAGGCCTTGAAGGATCTTTTCAGCAAATCTGTATACTGGACAATGAGCCTTGCTCTGCTTTATGACCTTCAGTCATTGCCTGCCCCTTTTGGAGGACCATTGCCTGTCTACTGTTTTTGTCTTTGGATTCTGGATATAGCCCCAAAGGGGAGGTTTTTTTGTGCATCACTTTGTGCTTGAAGTTACACAGATTGAAGATGATGGCCTGTTTAATTCAACCCCCCCTGGTCAAGTCAAGCCTCGGAGCTTCCTTTTCCTTATCTTCTCTGACGGCACTGAGGCTACAGCTGTTTAACACACTTTAAAGGTTGGTTGGATTTACCGTCTCTTACTTTTTGCAGTGCCAAGCAATCTCACTCTTCTCACAGTGCTTCCAGAGGAAGGTCCATTGCTGAATATCCCGTCAGAAGTTTCAATAAACCTTTTTGTAGTTTATCCACTCCTCTGATTTTCTGGGTTCCCGAGTATGAATCCTAATCTAATAACAAGTCGCAGAGGTTATGAGTGTAGACATCCCTCTCACCAGCAACACTCTCCAACTCATTCTTGGAGGATCCAAAGGTGCTCCCAGAGTGGAAGGGATCTATAAACTATCCCGTCAGTACTGAGGCTGGCTCTTTGACTGCTTATGGTCAGGAGACATTCTGATCAGAGGCATGATCCATCTCATGAGATCCCCCCTTTTTTTTTTTTTTTTTACTTTTGGAGTGAAGGAGCGAATCAACTTCAAGCACTCCCATCCAACCCCTAGATCACAGAGCTCCTCACACTATCTACAAAGCTGAAGCCAGATCATGATGCATACATATCTGACAGCCAAAGGTGAGGGTCAGATTGAGGATGGACCAATGAATTGACAACTTTGCTTTCAGGCTTAGTTTCTCCACTATGACAGTCCACAGCAATACCTTCATTACTGCAGAAAAGGCTTTATTCGGTCTGTATAGCCTTCACTAATGAATAAAACACAAAGATACCTGAACTCCTCCGCTTGAGTAATAGGCTCACCCTCAACCTACTTTTTTTCCCTGCTTGAAAACTGTATAGTAGACGTTTGTGATTCACCTTTCAAAATAGTCTGGGAAAAAAAAAACAGAAATTACAATAGAAGGGTGCAGAGAGAGGATATTAGGAAGAGGAGAGGAAGTCAAGCAGAGAGGAGACAGATTCCTGGTCCCAGAGCTCTGAGTGCAGACCGCCAATCTCCCAACCATCCAGGATGAGATGATACAGTAGCTTTTCTTTACCAGACAGATGCAGTTCAACAGGATCCTCTTGAGCGGAGGATGGAAATAAAATATGCCGTCCTCCTGAGGGTTGAGCTACGTTTAACAGTAATTGCATCAGCCTTCCCTACATTACAATAGACATTATCCAATTCAGCTTAATGTCACCTGGACTCTGGTTTCAGCAACACTTTCAAAGATTTCTTGTCATTATTTCACCCGATTTTCAATCTTTTGCTCCCATCCCACCCTCAGCATTCTTTCAGCATCTGTCTCATAAGCATGTGACCCAAAGCATGATGGGGCTGCAGCGGGAGGACTACCTGGTGTGTCGCTGTGCCGAACGCGACCAAGAGGTCCACTGTTGAAAAGGGGCTCTATGCTGCATCTGCAGGATCACCTTACACGACCACTTCCTGCTTCCGACCCCGCTCCTCACAGGCAAGCCCTGTATGCCAGTGCCGAAAAAAGCTCACACAGAGGGGTTCAGTGCACCCAGGGGCTGAGCACAGGACCCTATTCATCCTCTTCCTGAAGCTCCTCCCTGTTACTCTCCGACCAGTCTCGGTAAAGCTTTATTTAAACAATTTCAGGAATATTCCTCTCTCTGAGGCACCCAGATAAAGCAACTGTCCGGTCTTCTCTTTTCGGGGGAGCTTAGGAGACAAAGCTTGCCAGCTCTTCCATAAAATTTGGCAAAGGAAACAAGCCAGTGTCTTGTCTTGTACAGCCTTTGTCTGTTTGGCTGGGTTATGTCTGGCTAGATGAGGAGATGAGGAGCTGACAATGAGGTCAAAGATAAGATGGTACTCTAAAAAAAGAAAAATGTACAAAAGACACTTCATGGCACAGCTTCTTTCAATTGTATTGATATGCTTTAAACTTTTACACATGTCCCATTATGACAACAAATTTCAATATATTTTTTCAGAATCAGCTTCATTTGCCAGGTATATGTATACATACGAGTAATTTGACCCCGGATTGCACAATTCTCATGATGTGCTTACTTAATGCAGTAATAAAAAATAACCACAGTCTGCAGTATAGAGGACACACACTATAAACAAGCGGACAGATTGATAAAACAACGCAATGGTGCAATAAGCATAGTGCAAAGGATGCAGGAGTATTTATCATTACAATTGTTGTTATTTACACCTTGGAGGTGGGATTGATGTACAGGTGCAAATACACTTGGAAAAATATGTTTGCAGTGATTTATTTGGTTTTTATGTGATGGACCAACACCTAGCGGTGATTAATTGTGAAACGAAAAGAAAATGAAGCCAAGTTTTCAAAAAATATTGTATGAAAAAAGGGAAGAAATGTCCCATGTATTTATATTCAAGCTACCTCAGTAAATTCTTTGTGGAGTCACATTTTGCGGTAATTCCAGCTGCAGTTCTTTTGTGGTACTGCATGCCTCTATCAGCTTTGCACATCTACGTCCTGAGATATATTCCCCTTACCTGTTTGCAAAATAGTTCAGACCTAGTCGGATTGGATGGAGAATGTCTGTGAAGAACAATCAAACCTGAGTCCTGGACTTTGACTAGGCCAGTCTAACATATATACATATATATGTTTACCCTGGCTGTTGTCCTGCTGAAAGGTGAACATATTCTGTTACAGCCTCTAACAGATTTTTTCTTCCAGTAGTGCCCTGTGGTAACCATCCTCCTATCACCTCTGCTGACGTAAAGCGCTCCCAGAGCATGATGCTGCCACCGCCACGTCTCACAGAGGGTGGTGTGCAGTGTCAGCTGTTTTGTAGCTTGTAGCTTGAATTTTTAGTTTAAAAATATTTTTGAAAGCCATGTTTGTTTTCCATCCACTCACAATTATGCAGCACTACTTTGTGTTGTTCCATCAGATAAAACCCCAATAAAATACATCAAAAGTTGTGTGTTTTACCGTCACGTGTTACAAATCCATCAAGGAGTGTGACCTCTGTGTCTGGGGGGGTGGGGTGTGAGGGGTGAGTGCAGGTGGAAGCTGCTGGAGTCATGCTGCTATTCCTGGAATGCTCACTTAATCCAATCGAGACCTGGCATCAGAAGGATTGTAGGCTCCACCTGAGCTGGAATATTTTCACAAGAACCCTACGAGGGCGAAGGGAGCAGGGGCATTTAAGATTCTTGGGGAAATGGTAAAGTGGGGAAAAAAAAGTCCAAAGATCAACAAAACCGAGGCATTAATGATGATCGTGTCACTGCAGTGGATGGTGTTGCTTCCCTCTCCTCTAAACAGGAAAGCCTCAGCGAACCTGACTTCACTACTGTCCTTGTCATCACACCTTGGCCGGAGGACACTGACTTGTTTTTCTACTTTAAATGCATTAAAACAGCACCTGATATATCCATTCCTACCAGGGGGGACAGAAAAACATTTAGCTTGCAGACTCCCTGGGCTTCCCCCTCGTGTGTCAGCCTCAGATGAGGCGCGAGAAGAATGAGGCTCTGTACGGCCGCTGCAAGAAGCCATTCATGCAGAAGCGGCTCGAACGGCAGAGAGCGCAGAACCTACCCATCGTGGCTGAAACAGAACCAGTACTGATCCGTCGCCCCTGCTGTCCCAGCATCCCACAACATCGGTATTGATCTAGTCCATTCTGAACAAGCCTGGCTCTGGTCAGACTTCATGTTCAGAGACTGAGCAGGATCACTGCTGGGTTTCATCAGGGTGGACAATATCACCTCTGATTCCACCAGAAAGATGGGCTGTCTGCAGGATTTTTCTGAAGACCTGCATGGATCAGTAAAAACATGGGGATACTCAACCTTGCACACCATAAGTCCCTGACAGAGCACCGACAGAGGTTTAGCAGCACGTTGAAAACCTGAGTTTACACAGCTAATCATGGCTGATCAACAAACTCATTCAACCCAGACTTCTGTCCTTTCTCTTGAGCTCTCCCCATTGCTGAACAGGGGCTCTTATTATTTGCTGGTGACTAACTGGACACTTTAGAACAAACCAGAGTCCCTGGCAGAGCTCATGTTGTTCCCCTCGGAGAGGCTCAGGCTCGCTGGAGACCAGTGCTGGAGGCTGTGAGAGAGAAATGAGCTTCTGTGCATCTGCAACGCTCCAGCCTGTCAGCCTGCACATGCCTGTGTGAAACGCTGGCAGCCGGGCCAAGCCAAGATTCACCTAAAACGAACAGTGTGTATTTAAGAATTTATTTTTTTTAATTAAGTCCTGTGGAAAAACATTTCCTGCTTTGACAGGATGAATAAACAGGTGATATTTTGTCCATGTCCCCAACTTGATGCTGAGCTGCTAAAGGTGCAAAAATCGAGGCCTTTATGAAAGCGTCACGAGGAAAACGCCATTGTTCAAAGAAAAGCGAATGAAGGACAGCTTCCAGGGTGCCACAAACCAGAGACAGAGCAAACATGTGGAAGAAGGTCCTCTGGTCAGAAGAGACGGTTTTTGGCGTACATGAAAAAATAAACATGCGTGGCAGAGAACTATCACAGCAGATCCCCCTTAAAATATTATCTTTACAGCATGGCGTTGGGAGTATCATGCTATAGGGTTGCTTTCTTTCAGCGGGGATTTGGAAGCTGGATAGAGTTAATGGTAAATAGTAAATGCGGGTGAAGTGTGTTGCCCAAGCACACAACGACTGAGAGGGTCAGTAAAGGGGATCGAACAGGCAACCCGCCAGTCACAGGACTAACTCCCTAACTGTGCCACCATCACCACCACAGGTTCACCTTCCTGCAGGATAAAAACCCTAAACTAACAGCCAGAACTGTATAGATCAAAGCATATCCATGTGTTAGAATGGCCTAGTCAAAGTCCAGACCTGAATACAACTGAGAATCCTTGGCACAACGTAAAAATAATAGTTTACAGACACTCTCCATCCAATAAGACTGAGCTTGAGGTATTTTACAAATAAGAATGGGCAAAATGCACCAAACAACTCTAAGCCGTAAGTGCAGCGAAAAACAAACTACTGATGACCGAATACAGATGCATGACACATTTAATCAGAAAACATTTTGACAACCATACATCATTTTCCTTCCAGTTCACATTTATGCATTGCTGTGTTTTCGTTAACAGGTCGTTAAAATACATCAAAGGTTGTAATGTGAAAGAAAAACTCACAAAGTTCAAGGGGTATGAATAACTCCATAAGGTACTGTACACACACATGTAAATGTTGCTTTTTTATCACTGTAGAGAACAACAATGTCAAGGAGAAGTGTAAACACTGCCAAGGAAAGTTTAGAACAGTATTAAAACAGTCGATAAAATAGTACAAACTTGGAGATCTCTATGTAAACAAAAAACTGCGGAAAAAAATCGCTATCTGTATCCGTGACAGGTTTAAACTTTGATGTACAACACTGAAAGGTATAAAGAAATCTGTACAGATTAAAATGCTCACAAAAGTGTTTCTTTTTAGAAATCCACCAGTCAGACATGACTAGGCCGAAAGCCTTTCAAATGTATGCATACACATTCCTGCCATCTCTGAAATAAAGAAAACTAAATGATGCAAAAAAAAAGTACTACAGGTGTTTGTTTCAATAGCTTCATGGTTCTAAAATAGCAATTTTCACTTATCTTCAATACATCATTTATCAAAGTAACACAAATAGAATGTAACTTAATATTAAAGTATTGTTATTAATCCGTTTTAGAGTTTTCTACCTGTTTTATCAGTTTAATGTTCTGTTCTCTGTAGTCGTCAGCACCTTGCAATCGTCAAAAACAATCTCTTTCTCACTATAGTTCTGAGTTTGTGGAATCTTGGTCGTCTACTTTCTTTGTCATCCCTGAAAACTACCCGCTAGTCCGGGAGGTTTCTAGTAGCGTCCGAAACGCTTCTAGATGTAGTCACTTCCCACTGCATTGCACACATAGAGACTAAGGAACAAGCTGGAAAGATGCTACATTGTAGTATTTGTAACCTGGAGTAATGTTGTCCCCCGTCTCATGAATCATATTTTCCTTCTCCTTCATATTTTTACAGCTGTGAAAAACTAGATCTGCTCAAATACTTTAATACTTGTTGACTGGAGGGGAGGCAAGACATCCAGAAGCTCAGTTTCTCACAGTAACTCAACCAATCAATTATTCCCTCTTGACCCTAAATACACAAGATTATTCATTTACATGCACTGTAATGTATATGTGCCTGTTTCCATGGAGCACTCTGGAAAAAAATGGCATGCCAGGATATTTTTGAGCAAAACCTCTGATAAGACTATTCTATTTTAGACCAGAGGACAGGAAGCTACAGTGAAACATCAGACAGTCTCAACATGGACACTTGGAAAGAATCGAGTGAGTCACCAAAGAGAAAAATACTGTCTGAGACCAGCAGTGTTAAGGGTTGTTTTTCTTTTTCATGCCAAAAAAACTCATTTAAACTGTTAAAACATACATATTACAACTTCAGCCTCTGTTTTGTGACCTGTAATCAATACCCCAGATGAAATGACTGCTTGCAGACTCAAGGCAGCACTGCTGGCAACTTTTACTTTTTGGCTTATAAGTCTCATCAGATGGAAACGTTTCCACTTACACAAACCAAATCTCGGATAGCACACTTCAACTTATGTGTCAAACTGTATGCCTAAAATGTGCTAGTGCTGCACCCTGAGCAGCTCTGATGAATAAACCATTTGGCCAGGCTATCAGGATCGGGGGCCCTGTCACAGTCCATTAAAAGTCTGAGGCAGAGCAAGCAGTTAGCATCTGTAAACCTGTGCTGGTGACCTTCCAGCTTAGTGTTGTGATCCTAATTGTGTTCCCATAAAGCTCCACGAGAGAAACTGTTGGTTTGAGCCTTGAAAAGCCTTCTGCTTTTCTGCCCCCTCCTCTGTCATACTAGTATCGCGTGCCCAAACATTTGTGTTGGCACATCCTGCATCTCTGGGCACATAAAACCTATTAATCTGGAGCCAACTGGATTTCAGAGGACCACTGGTCACTAAAACACATGTCTACCTGCTCAGACATTTAGTCATATATATATATATATATATATATATATATATA
The DNA here is from genome assembly GCF_011125445.2 of Fundulus heteroclitus. Taxonomy (NCBI): domain Eukaryota; kingdom Metazoa; phylum Chordata; class Actinopteri; order Cyprinodontiformes; family Fundulidae; genus Fundulus; species Fundulus heteroclitus. Next base: position 22,837,756 of record NC_046362.1, read on the forward strand.
TATATATATATATATATATATATATATATATATATATATATATATATAAATTTGACATATAAAAAACAACATACAATGGATTTCTAAATCTGTAAAGACTATGAAATGCCGCATTGTTAGGATAAATGATTCCATGATGAATTATTTTAGGACTTTTTCCGCTTTTACTGTGAACTTCATCCTGCACAAATCCACAGAAAAATAGTCTGGAGAAACTAGAAAATCTAAAAGCAGTAACCTGGTTGCAGAGAACCCTAAAGTGTGCATATGTCAAAGCAGATTTGTATTCTGTCAGCTTTCAGTCTTCTCTGGCATAAGACTGCCACATATCTACTCAACTATGCAAGAGTTATGCAGATCTATCAGACAGCGATTTCAGGACTCATGCTAGGAGAGTCATAAACTTTAAATATCTGCAGGTGACGCAATTCTTTTTTTGGTTTGTTTCAGTGGATCGTTTTCACTGTGATGGTGAAAAATGAAACCAGTCTTTACCTTAAACTGTCCAGCTGACACCAGAAGGTTCTGGGTCTAAACTCACTGGCATTTCAAACTCTTTATAGTTTCCTCCATCTTGAGCATGGATGAAGTTTAGTTTTAGCGAATATTAGCCAAGCCAGGATGTTTTTTTTGGATAATAACATTTCTGTCTTGCAAACCTGCACCATCGTCCGGACATATGGAGAGAATACAGGAAGCTGTCGTCACAAAACCTGCTGGAAATTTCAGCAGTATCTCCATTGCTGCTGCAGGCTTTTCTACGGTCTCCATGAGCAGTTGTCAACTATACAGAAATATCTGCTTTTTTTGAATGTCACTGAAGTAAAATATTTTATTTACTTCAAAAGGCCTTTCTTCAATGTACCATGTTATATAACTAAAATGTTGAGGTGTTTTGCCCCCTATATGAACAGTTAACCTTTTAACTGTTTTTAACTATCTTGTTGATCTATTTTAGCTTTTCTGCGTCTAACTTGTCTAATTATTTAAATGTTATTGTTATTTTCAGTATATATTTAAAGCCCTTTTCTTACCCAGGTTATTTGAAAGTGCTTTATAAGTAAAAGTGGTATAGTATGGTATGGTATGGTTATTAACTGGTACCTTTGTACAGTGATATTCTTTTCATCTTTTGTATCTTCTATGCAAACTTTAGCTAAAGGAGGCAAATCCTATTCGGACAGCTGAATTTTGTCTTGGCTCATCTCATTCACTATAAATAATGCCATGATCAACAGAATTCAAAATGTTACATTTCACAGAAAGTGTAAAAAGTTTGAAAACATGTTATTATTGTCTCATTTTTGTAACACAAAGCACAATGAGGGTTTATCACACATTATATATTCACTGTGTGTAACAGCAAGGCTTTTATTATGGAAGGAATTAAAAAAAGTAAGAATCTTGTAACCTTTCTTTTATATTTACAAAAAGAAACATTAAAAGTTAATGAATGTAAAACTATGAGGGGTTGTTTCTCTTCCCAGAATTCTAAGACGGATTAAACATGAACATAATCTTGTCTGATAATCAAGAGACAGTATCCAGTGACCATTCATTCAAGAAGTCAAAGGAGCAGAAGGCAATGAAAATGTAATCTGATATGTTAAAGTTTAGAGGCAATTAGAAACTGGCTCAAAGAACCATTAGGAGCATGTTTATGTTGCTGTGAATAAAATGATAAATAGAAACTGCATTTATAGGCCTGCCTTTACTGTAAATCTGCCCAAGCATGTGTTGTTTTCTCATACTGGCATACCTTTCTTTGTATGGTGAGGAAGTCTGCTCCCACTGCTCAGACGCAGCAATGAGAGCAATTACAGAGTCAAACATGTCACCAGGTTTCATATGCTTGGCAGCAATAGAGGAGGAATTTATGAATGGCTTTTGGTTTGTCTCCTCGTTGGTCTCAGCAGTTTTTCAACCATTTTATTTCCCTCAGACTGCTGCTGCTCCAACACTTGAGTACCCTTAGTGATGCAATCTCTCCACAGATGTGGAGCTGCTGTTCCATTGTTAAAGGAAGCAGAATCTGGGAGTGGGAAAATTACGTCACTACGTTAAAAAGGCAAAGCTGATAAGACTTTTAACTGTAGGTTCCTTATGCAATCTTGTTCTAAACTTGAGGAATCCATATGTTGCTTATCGGCTATAGTGGGTAACAGCACCATTGAAATTGAACTCTTGGCATCCAGAACTTTACGCCATCTGAATATCTGGAGGGAGGTGAAGCTGGAGAAAGAATGACAGAATGTCTTTACAAGTCCCTGTTAAAGCTGGAATGTTAAAATCAAGCGAGATGAGAGTCTGTGCCTCACTGGGAGTCAGAAGGAAGGAGATATGACTTGTGGCAGAGCCAGGATTTTATCAGAGTAAGAACTGAGTGGAAACACATTGTTGCTTCAAACAACTCAGTTATAATTGGAGAGTCACATTTTAACACACTAGGTAATGTTTGGCGAAGCAACCACTTCAAATGAGAACAATAACATGAAGGAGAATTAAGCAACCCACTTTAAAACTAATTCTACGTGTTGGTTGCCATCTTGGAAATGCCTTTGGACCAATATTATGAAATTTATCAGGGGGAATGCATGTTACCCTGTTGATTGGGTCCAGTGAATACACCTAGTAGCTAATGTTCTTTAAATAATACTCAGTACTTCCCCTCGTTGAACTCCTCTGCTTGGTGCAAAGACTGACCCCAACCCAAAGGGGGCAATTCAGGAGGACTCAGAGTTAAAGGAGTGGTCTCTCATCCCAGTAGCTTTCTATATGTTGTCTCCAAACCATTGCTAGAAAACACGCCATTATTTCTAGACCCTATAAGAAACTACCAAAAAACAACTAAAACACTAGATTAACAAAGCCAGCCCTGTAGCTCTATCGGCTCTAGAGTAGATACTTTACAAATGGAGATTTTTCCCATTCCACATTTGTCTCAGTTTGCCTTGAATCTGTTCCTACTTAACTTCAAATATTATGTGGCTAATGACTACAAGAAAAGGGGCAAAGCATGCAAAACAAGGGAAACCTCCCAAAAACTAAACAAAACAATCCCACAAGAGCTGCAATGTTTTTGGTTAGAACCCCTACTTTAGTGCTGTTTTAGAAATGTTCAAACCCTTCTTTTGCATTTTGATGTCCTTAACGGTATAGTGGATGATTTTTCTGGAAATGTAGCCAAGAAACGGCCAAGTTCGTTTTTGAATAACTCTGCATGCACAAGACCATCTTAGCTGTTCTTCCGCTCGTCAAGGGGATCGCGTGAAAGAATCTCCCAAATACACTCTGGTCTTACTTCTTTCTTCTGAGGACTTCCTCTTAGTCTCATAAACTTGTAAGACAGTTTGCTTCTTGCAACTCTCAGCCATTTCCAAAGTATACGGTGAGAGCAGCTAATGAATGGTTGAAGCCGAAGCCCACTGGATGCATAAACACTAGAAGTGCGCAGCCGCTAAGAGGAACCTAGCAAGGATTCATTAGGCGAGCCTGTCACAATGATTGGCATGTGGGACAACCAATAGATAAGATGAACCCCTGGAGATTATAGCCGAAAAAAGATTGTCCACTATACCTTTAATGTTAACATTATTACTGCCTGATGGTTGTACAAAAGTATTACAATATTTTTTAATGAAATTCATATAGTACAACTATGGTTTTTCACAAACCATGAAAAAAAATCTATTTTAAAAATAATTGCGTATCCAGAGCCTGTATGTGGTGCTGAAATGCCACCAATATAATAGGCTAAGAACACAGAAGAATGCACAGAGTATGTGTATAAACACTATTAAAGGGTGCCATTTCAGGATTATTTTGACTTTGAAACATGTTAAAACCCAATAGTTTCAGGGCTCCTACAACAACGTTATATGTGGATGAAAGGCGAAAATAAACACAAGTAATAAAATAATACAGTTGTATTATTCTTATGTCCTTGTAGTAAGTTAATATAGATTTTCAGATGTAGATGAATTTGGGTGATTTGAAACTGCCATTAGGTTTTTGCTTTTGCAACTTTCCAACAACATAACTGAATAATTTTTTCCAGGTTTGCAAGACAATTTACTTTTTGATGAAGTGGATTTCATCTTTGAATTCCCACATGGCTTTCTGTTTAGGGTTAAATTGAAACCACAAATAAAAAAAAATTATTTTCAAATGCAAAGGTTTGACACCACAATTTATTTTGTAACAAGCTTCGCTTTTATTTTCAAGGGTTACCATAAGTACCTGTACTGAGCATGATATCATCTGCAAACATTTGGTTGCAGTTTGATGTTGTTTATTACCAAACACAGATGGCTTTCTGTTGCAGTCTGATTGTAATGCGATACATTGCACGTAAAAAAAGTCTGTATGAGTATCCTGTACTTTGAAAAAATATCCTAAGTTGTGGGAACAGGAAACAAGCGAAGTATGCAAGGAGAAGACGTATCTGATGATGAGTTGAGATGAATGTTAGTGAACAGGGTCAGAGAGTGTTTTAGTTTCCAAGGAAAAGTCTGAAAATCCCATCCAAGGGCGATGTCTACTATTTCTGGAACTATTCTCAGTCTTTGTTAAACGCTCTTTAGTCTTTGGTGCAAATCACCAAATCCTCCCAAAAATAAACACTGTCTCGTTCTGCTAATTTTCCTGTTAGTCAGTGGAAAGAGAGAAACAGAACAGTAACAGATGAGGATGAGCCGCCAGGATGGGTGGAAAGCTGCTTGGACACAAAAGGCAACCTGTGAGTTCCCTGCATGCAGACTGGAAAGCAGTGAGGCATCTGAGGAATGAATGACTGTTTGGTATGTGAGTGAATCAGTGCATGTGTGGTGACCTTGTTGGAAAAGGGCCATGCCAGCAGCCCTTTAAAGGTTCCTCAGTTGTTCCATATTTCCAGGCATAAGGTGGTTTTATTGCCGCACCGGCACTCAAAAAAGCCCCAGGGCCAAATACTGATTATGCATAATAGCACCAAACTTGTCCAGGGAGCCTGGCCGGTGGGGTGAAAGTAAATATTTGGCACAGCACTTGATCCACCCACTCGGTATCCTCTCGGGCTTCACTAACTGTCAATTTCTTGAGGAATCATCTGTTCCCAGGACTCTCCCTCCTTTGCATTTGTTGCAGTTACTCAGCGTGTGCCCTCCCACCCCATTTTCCATTTCAATCCCTCCCTCTTGCCTTGACTCTTCTTTTTGTTTGGTCCTCTGTCGCTCTTTTGAGTCTCCCTCTTTGGAGACAAACTCCTTAACAAGCCCGCCCCAGTGGGCAGTAGACAGAGAGGAGAGGTTATTTTTAGATTACCCACAGATTAAAAGCGGAACATTTTTCTTCATCCTCGTAAAAAAAAAGTTCTCTTCCTCCCCTTTATGACAGAGTTTAGCTCCTCTGCTGGGGATGTCTTGTCGCCCCCTCTGTGCAAACTCTTCCCTTCCCAGACTTATCAACCCCCCACCACCACCACCACCCCCACCCCCCACACACTCATGCTCTCCAAACACTGACATCATTTGACAGACTGTACTCTTTCCTCTGCCTGTGGGGGCTGCTCTGTTCCGTCTGCACACCATGAAATGGGTGAGGATAAACTCTTGACACAAATCAAGCAACGGAAGAACAAAACAAGCTGTCAGAAAACACACATCTGCTGCAGAAAAACAAGCCCAATGCATCATTGGGTCCTTAGAACAGTTCTCCTCACATGACCTTTTTCCTCCGCGACACCACTGCATTAGACTCGTAGCTTGCCATTACTAATTCTTGCATATGTGCAGATTCACACCAACAAAAACTCTCACAAGTATGATGTATATGGTATGAATCACGCAGTAATTAGGCCAGCACTTTATCCGGGAGTCTAGCAGGTGACGGGTGGGCTTACTTCAGCGTTTTCCTGTCTTGGACCAAAACACGTGGCTGACTTTTTCCTCCTGTCTCTGCAAATACAAACACACTTACCCCGAAATTCCCCCACCATGTGGATCACATCATCTCTGGCCTGAAATGGTGAAGCAAAAAAAAAAAAAAGAGGGGGGGGGGGGGACACGGTCCTATTGATTTTACTAGTGCTACGCTTCATGACCCATGCAAAAGGTCTACAGTTGAATGTAGCTCCTGTTAGTTTCCTTGAAAATGGCCCTGTTTCTTTAAGAGATATTCTGTTTTTAGACTCACAGCTTTTCCCTCACCCTTAATTTAAAGGAGCGACTTCTTAAGCAGCAGGAGATATTGCGTGGTAGTCGGCCTGGCACGAACAGAGCAGGAAATCTTTCATTAAAACTCACTCCGGGTCCTTCGTGACTTAAAGCTGTGTGTTTGATTTTGACTAAAAGAGACCGAGAAAAGTTCAGCTGAAGGCAGTGGTGGTTCCTGCATAAAATCGGCCCTGGGAGAGCCCCTCCATATAACTTCCACCCCATATATGTAGTAATATATAACAAAAGTAATTCAGAGAAAGAGTAACAAATTAGACACTTTTTTTTAAGAATTTGAATTAATGTGGAATAATTCTGTTGGGTCAATCAATTGTATTATTCACACTTTTCTTGATCAAAGGTAGTCCAAATATCAAAAAGGAAGTTCAGACAGGAAGTTAAATGTATATAGGGCTGTTACAAGCTTATAAAAACGACCAAACAATCGTTTGATCATGATAAAATAAAGTTATATACACTAAACCTCCACCCTGATAATGTTTTGATGATCCTTTTGTGGATAAAAATACCCCCAGCACCAGGTGCGATGACCAGATATCAACAGATGTCACCACATCAATATCACAGAACTATCATAATGCCAGCTTGCTTAACTAATAAAACAGTATTAAATAATACTGGACCAAGCCTGACCCTCTACAATGCCTTGGAGTAAAGTGGCAGCTTGGCATGATCAAAGACCAACCATTATTAATTAAATACAACAATCTACAACATCTTTAAGAGCCTCGTATCAGAACATTTACTCACGTCATTCAACTTTGAGCAATCGACAGGTTTAGTGTCCGCTTCAGTGAACTCCAACGTTTATATTGTATACCCAGCAACATTCCAGTCTTTTCCTTCTTGGAATCATAATTTTTTATTTATTTTTTTTAACTGGATCTTGGACCATACTACAATGTTTCACTGGGAGACGCTAATAGCCGTTAGCTTCTTCTTGTTTTATCCCCTGCTGCACATGTGCAGTGTTGTACTTCTCTGTTATTAAAATAAACACAAAAGGCTTTACTTACTAACAAATTGAGCAAAAACAAAGTGTAAAATGGCAAAATAATAACTAATACGCCAGCAGGACGCAATAATCTTTCATAAAAACTTTATATGCAACCAGAGTGAACTACTGATGCATAAATAAAAATGTCAAATAAAGGTGGCTATGCACCTTTAAGCATATTTTTGAGAAGGCAAAGAATCTAAATTTTCTAAATGTTTTTACAAAAGGAATAAAGGTTTAATAAACCGGGAATTGTATTTTGTTCAGTAAAGAACAATCTGATTCACGTTCTACTTGTATTTTAGATTGTTAACTAGACATAAAGAAATGTTGCTCAAATTGCTTTTATAACATTGAACCAGCTCCTTTAGCGCTAAGAACATAAGCAGTATAAAATTTGCTATTTTGTTTCTCTTTGGGGTGCTCATGCCACCCCCTAAAAGGATGATGTCCTGGGCAGTGAGCCACAAAGCCAATTTAAAAAGCTGCCCTTGCCTGAAGGATTAGCTAGTCCTGCATCGCAGCCTATGATGAAAACAACCACGGTTGTAAAGTCATGTATCAAGCTTTGGGATTTGAAGTGTTTGTGTGTGTGTGTGTGCGTGAGTGAGTGTGTGTGTGTGTGTGTGTGTACATGATCAAAGACTTGCTTTTCAAATGAACTTTTAGGATATGCTCACAGTAAAATCTCCACAAAGAGCAAAGGCAAAGAGCTAGCTGCTGTAAAAGAAAAAAGAGAAACTTGAGAAGAGAAGGTGATAAAGATGAACCCAAGGAGAATATAAAGTCTAATAACAGAACACTTTGGTAAGTTACCATACATCAAACCACTTTAAAATGCTCTTTCTCAAGCCCATTTTATTGAAGCATCAGGAGCTGTAGTCAGAAAAAAAGGAACAAATTTGGGCTAATTGACAATTACATGTAAAAATATCTATGTGGATTTGTTACTTTATCCATAACACATGCTGCAAATGAAAGAAACAGTCCTGCACCCGAAATCCATCTTCTCTTTCACTCTCACTCTCTTTTTATCTTTCATCTCACTCACTTAGAAAAGCTATGGAAAAATAAATGTCCGCAATAATAGTTATTTTTCTGCAATGCAACTGAGCTGGGCTGAAACATAATTTCTTTAAAGCAGACTGCTTCAAGTACTTTTGGAAATATAAAACAATCTCACAACAGATCAGGGTCAGACCAATAGCTGGCAGTTCTGCAGTTCTCCTAAGTGGGCCTTCCTTGTTGTGCTAAGGTGATTAGACTACAGCGACGGTGTAGAGTTTCACACAGTCAAGAGGATTTAAAGGGAGCAAAATGAGGTGAATCGACAGGTAACATTCCCCTACATGCAGGGCAGCAAAGACTTGAGGGTGTGTTTACGTCTGGGGACATGAAAGAAGGAGCACCTGATGTAGAAAAAAGACAGAAAGGGTTTTGTACAGAAAATTGGGGTAGAGAAGGAGTTTACATTAGTGCTCCTTGTTGAAAGTCAGCACATTCTGTTTAACTTCTCAAATAAAAAAACAGAAAAAGAACCTTTCTTGGTGTTGGTGTGCTCATTAAGTGTTCTACTATACAAAGAAATCTGATATGTTTCCTCTTTTTCTGATCTGCAGCAGGAAAAGTGTTTCCACTCGAGGCTATGGAGCATTTATGTTAACAACTTGGCCTCCTGTATGAAATCTCTTATGCAGCTCTCAGTCAATGCAAATAACAGCCTAAAGTTCTGACATAGTATGTCATAGTAGGCCTTTTATTGAATGTTGATAGAAATGGTGGAATTCTCTAAAAACGTCCCTTTCATGTCTTATTTCTTGTTCGTACATAACAACCAAATAATATAAACATGCTTGAGAAGTAAAAGATCCCTCTTTAGGCACTAACCTAATGTAAGTCACACTAGGCCTATAGTATATATATTTTTGGCTTAGCAGTTGTGGATAACTACTTAAATCATATTACAGATGGTTCTGGAAAATACTTGGTGTCCTATACTTATATCTTGTGGAAAACTAAGCATTCTCGTTTTTTATGTTTCGCAAAGAATCCAGGTTTCATACACCACAAATATTGTTATCTGTGATATGTACATAAGAATCCAGTCTACATTTGGCAAGTCAACATATTATGTTATTTTACTAATTCTAAGCTGGTTCTCACCCCAAAAAAGAAAGAAATAACAAACAAATTTGAAATGCTTCTTTTTGTGTTCTAACTAATACCATGAAAGGTTTTATAAATGACTAAATGTGTTTAAAAGAATATCTGTTCAGTGTGGGGTCATCCAGGCAAAGTTTGATCAGTATTCAATTATTGTTGAAAAACTATGAAATAGCCTTTTAGTTTAGCGCTGACTGGAAGTTATAAAGCAGACACTAACAGATTGTACCAGCTAGCCGTTTGTGATGTCCTCATGGTACTTACGAGTCAATTTATGTGTCTCACTCTGTTATGATTTTTTTCCCCCACTGAGTTTGAAAAATGTTAGTACAGAAACCTTTTAAGGTGATGGAAGCTTTTTCAGTGCTTTTGTTAGAACATAATTTTAAGAGCTGTCTGCCTGCTAATCCACAATGCTTTTTTTACAACACAATCTTGCAGTTGAAGAGGTACTTCCTTCCTCACTTCAAAATAAGAGTCTAAAACCTAGACACAACAGGGTTTCAAGCTCAAAGCTCTCCCTATTACATCCAATTTCCATAATAACATTTATTTCTTATATTAGACAAAGTCACACACTGTCAACTACTGGATAGTTCTCTATTAAAATACTTTGTTTAATGAGAAATTTTGCCATTTTAATATCACCCCTACTATGTCTACAACTGAATGGTACTTACTGAATGGTTGATTTGTGCTTTTGAAGCTCAAAGATGAGAAAACTTAATTTGTGTCAAGTCTTGATGTTTTATTAACTCCCTTTTTCTAATAGCTTTGATTAGAGGCTTCTGCAGAGTTCACTATATATATATTCCCTGGGAATATTTATACTCCTGCAACAATGTGGCCAAATCATTGCTTTACTTGGGTGCTCAGTTTCTGATGTAAATTCAGTGTTGAGTGGAATTAACTCTGACTTTATCGGGTTATCTGTTGTTTAACAAATGTTGAACAACAGTTAATTTTACACAATGTGTTGCAGCCCCCGTGACCCCATGAGGGATTAAGTGGGTCAGAAAATGGATGGATGGATGGATGTTGCAACTGGGATGTAAAAATCAGAATTTCTGTAACATTCATGGATGTTGGTTAAAAACTGTAACAAATTTACAATTTAACATAGAGTTAACCAAAGCACATGAACTCAGAATCCATCATTCCAAAGGGCAAGAAACAAAAAAAAATCATCCCTACCAATTTAAAGAGAGATTAAATATTATGAATAAATGTGCTATTTTTAGAAGGTTTACCTTAAAAACACAGAAAGAATAAGAAAAAAACCTCTATCCCAAGCGACAGAAGTAATTGCCTTGCTCTTTGGCTGTCAAGGAGTTGTTAACATCTCGCAGATTGTCAGTCTAATGTCTAACGTTCAGAGAAGGTGAAAGAGATTGGCAGATGAAGCCACACTCTTTGACCTGCTTGCTGCCTTAACAGTTCCCATCTGCATCAGCAATCACATATGGTTCACATAGAAAATCCTTTTCTTCTCTCTAGCAGTTAAAGGCAACATACAAACGCGGAAATGAGATATACAGCACTGTGCTGGGACTCGTTCTCGAAGGGTAACATTGGCTTTATGCTGCAGAAATTTAACTAAGAGATAGCAATGAGAACTTACAAAGCACAATTTAAATAAAAACACATGGAAGGCAGCACCAACATAGCTGCACACATATATGGAAACAGACAGAGATTATCCTCTACTTCAGAAATGGAACATTCTTAAACATTAAAGCAAATGGCTATTATTTAGGGGTATGATTCTAACTCGTGGTACAGGAGGTTTTGTTTCAGATCCCGGACGAGCCCCCAATATGCTAAACATCATCTTCTTTAGGGATAAAGGGAAGAAAAATGGGAAACAGCCAGGTAGTATGGTTGACCAGACTTGACAGTTTTAGTCAGATTTCTAGTCTAAACATTTTTAATGGGCAACATTATACTTTTCAGAGGGCAACCTCATTCAAAAGCAGGAGGCTGAAAGTACATGGACATAACTTGAATCAATTCAACTAAAACACCCCAATCAGCTATTACTTAAAACTAATATATCTCTCAAATCAAAAATAAACAAACTTTCTACTGTATATTTTGAACTGCTCTAACCAATGGCATTCACAATTTCAGTCAAGTGTCTAATGAGTAAAATAAACTCATGTACTGTTTTATCCTTATACCTGATTTCACACATGCACATTTAACAATAATATTTTTCTCAGCAATCGGTATCCAAAGAAAACTATCTACTGCTATGAATTCACCAGCATCTTTGTTACGACTAAATCTCTTTGTTGATAGAGTCCACTCATTTAATATATAGTGCAGCAGATTGGGTATGGAGGCTTTTCTTTTAATAACTCTCTCGCAAAGAATTTACAAGATTATAACAACATAGATAGCCATGGTTTGACTCTATTAAAATGTTGTCAAATCTAAACACTAAATATGTTCCAATGTACACCATAAATAGCAAATTTAAGAGCAAGGAACAATACAGTGGGTGAATGTGTGTCAAATTTCTGAATGAATAGAGCGACATTAGTTTAACAAGGAGAAAATCAGATGTTAAAACGAAGTAATGTTTAATTTGTTCTAAACAACTCAGTCATATTTCACAGTCCTTTATTTGAGCATCAATGCCGTGATTATTGTGACGCTACGGGTAACATGGCCAGCAGTTGTTATCAGGAATGAATGGCCTGCAGTGCAAATAACCCCGGATAAAAAAATCGAGTGTATACTTTCACAGAAAATGTACATCACAGCTGCATTCGTTATATATCACACAACCAACTTGCTTGCATCTTACGTGTAGTAAGAGCCAGGACAATGACGTCAAAGACAGATGAAATGCGGCATGATCGTTCAGAAAAATATCCGATACGTATCCTATTTAGTTCCACATATGGAAGTGGCACAAATCAGATCTTTTTTTTTTTTTTTTTTTGGATGAAAAGATTGGAATTTGGCCATTCACACTGCCAAGAAAAGAATGTGATCATAGCCAAAGTAAAGTCTTGAGTCAAAGATAATGAACCTGAGTAAAGTTTCATGTCCAAGACCCGAAACCTAAGACAGGTAGTCATTAAAGTGTAAATCTGAATTCTTTTGCGCAACATAAAGATGACTGGAGTCACCATCTCCGGCTTTATCTATTAAGTAAAACCTGGACCTTCCAAACATGATATCCAAGCAGTATGATTCCTGAACAAAGTGTCTGTACAACATAGGTTAATCCTATGTCTCTGTCCATGCAAACAACAAAAGTTGTTCAGCGCAAAAATAACTTTTAGCACAAAAAGGTGAGACAGAGTCACAGTTTGCCTTGAGATTTAAGGAGGGGATCTGCCAGCTAAGCCGGTGCAGATTGGTTCAGATGGGCTGGAACAGGAATCCAATCAGCAACAGCAGATGGGTGTCAACCAGCCTACAGTCTGCTTTAAAGGCAAAGATAAAGCAGAATCCGGTAGGTAGAGGGAAGTACCATGGCAATAACATAGAGTTATAACACCGGCATAGAAACAAAACAAAAATATTTCACAAAGCAGCAGGCAAGTAGAGGTACTGTCTAGAAAGTGGAACACTCCCACCCAAAATGACAATGTTTGACTCACATTCCTTCTGGAGATAGTTATTACTCCACCCTGTCACTTCATCCATCCCTACCTTCAGTCTCCACAGCCCTGCCACCTGCTTCATGATCAACAAGGAAGTGACTTCATGACATTCGAATTTAGGTCAACAAACTGCACAACCTGCATACTTTAAATACACATATCCACATGCATGATCTTCAAATAGCTTACATCAGCATTGATCATTTAGAAAATAAGGGATTTTTTAAGGAGAAATTGAACTGTCTGATAGTCTTGTTAAAAATCGGATTCAAACTGGTGTCAGCTTCCATGTCTGTCTGTGTGAGTATGCTTGAGCGCTAGTGGAATATGAGTCAAGTTCACCAAGTTCAGCAAGACACAGACACACACAGACAAGCAACACCTAGACCACGCACACACACACACACGCACACAGTTTGCTGTTTGTGTTATCATTACTCCAGTGGACATCACATTGATTCATATGTTGGAGACTTAACCCTTACCCTGACCATAATCATTACCTGCCTAACTCCAGCCTCAACCCTAAAGTCGGCTCAACTCTCTACTCTGAAATGCCATGATTTATGTTATGCGGACTTTCTGTCCACAAAGGAGAGGCGGGTCCCCACATTAGAAGTGTGTGAATATACTGATCTCCACATAATTCAGCAGATGCATAGATACAGACACACACACATACAGGTTATTCATTACTCCCTTTTCCTCTTGATACGGACTCTGTGAATGTTTGGCTGTGCCAGCTGTGTGAGCTTGAGGCAGGGTGTGGGGTGTATACAACAGTTTGAGAGACTGCATGCTGTGTATACACACAGTCATAAACAGTATCTAGAGAGGAAGCACTGATCATCTAGATGTGCTTGACCTCATGACCTCAGAGCTGAACTGTTATCTTAGCTCTGCCTATAATATTTAGCCCCCAAGGCTGCAGGAAACACTGGGTGCTGCTCTGCACAATGTGATGACTGTGAGAGTTCGAGCGGCACATATGAGCACACACTCACCAAACCTTTCCTGATTTCATCTCCATTGTTTATCTTCTTCTTGTGCAAAAGTAAATATAAATGATCCAAAAGTCTGTTTGCGTGTCTGTGCATGAAAATGCATAAACATGTCAGCGTCCAAGTCTTTGAAGTTGACCACAGTGGCACAGCACTGTAGTGAACTTTTGAGCCGTGGAGGCGAGACCCACAGACACACATTTAGTGTGTCAGAAACATCTGGCCTTATTTATAACTTCTCTGGAAAAAAATGACAAGAATGGAACTAAACGAATGCTCAAAAAGTGGGAAGACTGAAAAAGTGTTGCAGAGGAGCTCCTTCTGTATTTCTGGAATGACACAGAAATGCGTACCAATAAACGCCAAACAAAGGGCAAACAAATGCACAGCCCACCTGAAATGTGACACCTGTCATACCATGCAGTAAAGCAAGCACTGCTTTTGAAAACATTTGATGACAGTTTTACCTTTTAACCCAATTAATCTATACATCTTAAGCATGGAGAGTATGAAAGGTAAAAGTGTGTACCAGAGACAAGCTGCGTAGACTAAATGCAACTTTCTATGTATGTGTCTGAGCACCTGTGAGTGACGAAACTGAAAGATAACAATAATCTGCATACATTGCATGTCATTCATTCCAGCCTTTAACTGTTATAGAACCAAGAAGCCACCGTGAACCCCTTTAGCAAACACTTAGGAGCGAGGAGAAAAGCACTGAGGGATGAGGAACTGGCAAACATGCCTGTTTGACCCGGAAATATTCAGGAGGGTTAGAACTCTAAACTATTTGAAGTGTGGACACTAGAGAGGACCTGGCAAATATATTTGTTAGAAGACCAAACAGTGGAGAAGACAGAGCACCTATGTGGAATCTGACAGCAGAGCCTGATACTCACCTGCAGCTTACACTCCACAATGCCGATGGTCAAAGTGAGAAGCCACAATAAGCTTGATTACCAAAGAAGAGAAGGTCCATTCGGGTTTAGAAGACACATTGATTTCCTTACTGCCAACTCTCTTTCTTCAGTAGGGTACTGGTCAGAGTTCATAATAAGATGGATGAAGCTAAATATAAGGCAATGCTGAAAGAAAACCTGTTAGAGGCAGCAGTAGACTTGAGGCTGGTGCTAAACTTCACATTCCAGCAGGTCAGCGTCTATAGACACACAGACCGACCTACAGTGGAACGGTTTAGATCAAAGCGTATTTGGGCGTAAGAATTGTCCAGTCAAACTCCAGACCTACATCCAGTTGTAAATATATTCCAAGACTTAAATACTGATGTTCACCAAAGCTTTTCATCCAGTCTGACTGAGCTTGAACAGTTGAGCAGGCAAAGAATATCAGTGCCAAGATCTGGTAGAGACATACCCCAAAATACTACCTGGGGTACAACTACAAATGAATACTCCTCTGATTTAAAAAAGGAAACCATGTAGCCTTTTCCTTCCAGTGTAAAATTATACTTGACTTAGTGTTGTCTGGTCACATAGAATTCTATTAAAATACAAAGAAGTATGTGGTTGTAATTTTAAACAGTTTGAATACATTTGCAAGGTGATGTTATTAGAGAGGAATGACAACAAAGCAGCATGCAGCTCACCTTACCTATATAAAAGCTTGTCATGCTTCTTAATTCAGTTCAGGGGCATGTCCTCTTATCTGATTCTGTTTATGGTATCAGGTTTTCCTCCCTCATACCACCAACAGTTCTTGGATAGACTTTAAATTACGCCCAGCATTGTCTTTGTAAAAATGGCAGGTTGCTCTTTTATGACAAACCTTGGCGTCATAGAGGTTTAAAACCACAAAGTTTAAAACTTGGGCCTCCCCTCTGAACCTTCACAAAAGGACTCGCCTGTCAGCACTTGAAATGAGTGTGGTCATCTGTCCACGACACAGACTGCTGAGCCACGGGTGACACTCATCAGTAGACCTAGACAGCCGCTTTGAAGTCAAAGCCACGTGAACTTCTTGCCTCCCAGTTCACATGGATTTCCTTTAAATAGAGCATGTTGTCAGACCTTTCTCAAGTCTACTGGCTCAAGCCCAAAATAACTGCATCCACAACAATGCCACATCTGGAGTAAAGTGTTCTAGTGAAAAACTGAGGAAGGTGAATGTTGTGAAAGTGGGTTAAAATGCTGTTTAGATCTCAAATTCAGGCCAAATTCACCGGAACTTTAGTTATAGTTTACCTCCACAGCTTTCCACAAAAGACATGCTAGAACTATTGATAAAAAACCCAAGTAAACAATGTGTACAACAGCCCCTCTTAAATACTTGCTAATCAATCCGCAGATCAGTAAACAAGTTTAAATTGTCAGTTCTGGAGGTTCACGCTGGAGCATTGCTGTTGCAATGACCTGGATAACTAAGAATTTGCACAAGAACTCCTCAGATGTTTTTCAAACCAGAACCAAACACGGAGAAGCAGCAATATAGTTACTATGCCCCATATATCTGGAACAAACTCCAAGAGAACTGTAAAAGGACTGAAACCCTAAGTTAATTTAAATCAAGGTTAAAACCATATTTGTTTAGAATTCCCTTTCAATGTTAATGTTTTAGCTTGTAGTCCAGTTTGTTTTATATCTTAACCTACTGCTACTATTCCACTGCAATATGCTTTCCTCTGTAATATTTTCCCCTTTGTCTCTGTAATGCTGTTCTTTCCTCTGTAATGTATTTGTTTTATTCATGGACAGCATTTTGAGGCGTCTTAGAACTGAAAAGTGCTTTATAAATAAACTTGCCTTGTAATTACGGAAATAAAAAAAAAAAAACGTACGTAATCTCTAATTTGCAGCATAAGTCGAGAGAAGCAAAGAGGATTGGGCTAGATTCTATTTCCTGGGATGTTTCGGCATCATCTCTGGAGAAGTTCATCAGAAAGTTTTCTGAGGAAGCCTGTTCTTGTTGCTCGTGTCAGAAGCAATCAGAACCTTCCTTCAGCAGAAGGAGCAGAAATCCAAGGCAAGAACCGTAGCCAATTTCTTCCTGTTGGAGAAAGTGTCCAATAAACACACAATGACTGATCCAGCAGTTATTTGTCAGTAGACACATAGTATACCGCCCACGGTCTGACACTGATAGTTGAACTTGCAGTCAAAGATGTATAAAAATACAATCCAACGCTCACACACACACACACACACACAGATAGATAGATAGATAGATAGATAGATAGATAGATAGATAGATAGATAGATAGATAGATAGATAGATAGATAGATAGATAGATAGATAGATAGATAGATAGATAGATAGATAGATAGATAGATAGATAGATAGATAGATAGATAGATAGATAGATAGATAGATAGATAGATACAGATGTTAGGAGACTCACCACGGGTAATGTTTTACAAAAGCAGTTAAGTATAGCATATTCAGTGTCATAACTCTGATTCCCCAAATCTTATTTATAGGATGCAAGGTTTGTTGGTGAAAAAAACCCAACATGACTGGGTCAGCAGAGGGAGAGGGTCATAAAGTAGCAGATGACTCACATTTACATCCTTAATATAAAAGATGTTGAGACTGGAGCCAGCTAAGATAATTAAAGAGCAATAACAGGCTGAAAACTAGGAGTTACTGAACTGAGAAAAAACTGGAGACTGCAGACCCAATAAAACACCAACTGTACCATCAGCTTTCATTTAGCAAAAGAAGGTCCGTTAATCAAGGCTCTTCTCGGCAGCTACAGGAATAACATAAATAATAATCCAGGAAATTATTGTCAATGCACCTTTTTTTCCTTGGAAGCTCAAATATTTGTACGTTTATAGACCAAATTAATAGGAAAATAATAGAAATAGGGTGGGGTATGATGCCTCCAGCTCACAATATTAGAATACACAATCTTGGGTATAGAGATCCCAAAAAATGGAAACACTGAGAACTCTTGATTTTGCATACAGGGTAAAGATTTCCTGAATTATAAACTGTGTTTTAACATCTATAAACAGCACAGAGTCTTTGTTGGGTCAGAGTAGATGTTGTCGACTTGTTTATCTCAACCTAAGTCGTTCCTAAGTCACTCATTTTGGGTTACACAGTTTTTAATCTATTTATTTCACTTTTGTTTTTTAACTAAATGCAGTCCAGACACATATAAAATGGTTAAACGTCAGCACATTTAGCCGCAGTATTCTGACAAATCGTTTGTGTTTCTCAATGTTTCGTTTTTCAGGCAGGAATCCAGTGTTCTGACACAAAAGAAGTCCTTACAAGTCGGCTCTGTCAATGTAGCATGGCAAGAACTCAACCGTCTTTCTGGTTTGAAAATAGGAATCCCCAGCGAAATGGACGGAGCATCTTATTAATTGCTTCGACTGATACAGCAGCCAAATGGTGTTTGACAGACTTCAGTTTGTGACTAAACATCCTCATGTTTTATACCAGTATGTCAGTATGTTTTACCTGGTGTGAATTCTAAGTCATCCTGGGCACGATTCAAAGACCAGATTGTTGATCAAGTGTTTATATAGTAGAAGTCTGGACTTCTTTTCTTGTTTCATCCATCCAGCCATTTTCTAACATGTCTATCCCTTGTGGGGTCACGAGGGCCGCTGGTGCCTATCTCCAGCTGTCAATGGGCGAGAGGCGAAGTACACCCTGGACAGGTCGGCAGTCTATCCCAGTTCTTGTTTCATATCTTGTTTCATAGAGATGTTTAAACTCACACCCAAACAACTTCTTCAGTTTTCATCATAGATTGGGACTCCAGGCATATAACTCATTCTAAGGACAAATGTACTAGTAGGCCCATTTTGGCCACACAAGCCTCTGTCTCACCTGCCCAGTCAGTGAACTGTTTGGGCCACCTTCAGGCGCTGGTTAATTTGTCCCTTTTCTATTTTATACCTTTTGAGTTCTGGTCGATTAGTACCAAACTTTTCCATATATGTGGATACCTGCTGGAGAATGATTTACACCCAATTTGACAACAAACAATTAAAAGCTATTTTGTACATTCTAATCATGCTCCACTGTAGGGACAGTTGGATTTATGACGCCACACTCTGATGAGTATTTATCTCCATAATTCAAGAAAATTCTTAATGACAGGGAGAAACACATGGGTGATGGTAAAGTCTGAAAAACTGTATGAGATGGTTGGTTTACTGGTCTAATGGAGGTAAGAAGGGATGAAATGGCAGCATGAAGGTACTAAAAAATAAGGATACTGAAACCTATGCTACTGACTTGCCCCCTCTCCCCATGCCGTTTCACAGCCATTCACACCTTAAGAGATATGACTGTAACGTCTGATATTTTTGTTTTGTTATGGAGTACTGTAATTTCCCTCTGGGATTATTAAAGTATTTCTGATTCTGAGTATCGTCCAAGTGACAATGACCCATAGTCACCCAGAGAAAAGACAGACGAGATGATGATTCCAGATGTGGATTTTCCTATTAGTGCGATTGTCCAAACTCCCTGGAACTTCCCACCAGGGAACTGAAGATATGATTTGGATGAGGTGAAGCATAAAAATAAACCCAGCTCCCCTGATTTACACACTAAAAATTAGGATTAATTTTGTTCCTAATCTGGATTCAAAAATGTAAACCTAACATTCATATTTCTAATATGACAAATAAACATAAGCCTATATATATTTATAGTATAAATCAGTTGACAAACACACCAATTTTTTTCATCTCTTCAATTAGGTACTTAAATTTAGCAGAAAATTATAAGGGCTCTGAAATTGAGGTTTGGCTTCCTAATGGGTTGATTGAGGAAAAAGGAAACTCAAGAAGTTCTCAAAGTTTTAATGACTGGGAGCAAATCCTAGCAGCCTATTATTTAAAATCTAAATCCAATAATTTATGATTCACTACAGGTATAACCAAGTAAGAGCATAATCATGTCTTCCCTTCAGCTTCCTCTGGTTGGTTGATGCTGTGCTTTTTAGTGGCATCATATACCGCCTCTCTGCTAACATTAAGGAGGCAGCAGTTTAAACTGGTCTTTTCCTAATTAAAAAGATGGATAGAGGAAGATGGAGAGAGAACATTCCCACAGGCCACAGCATGGATTTTATGATTCAGAATATTCTCGTCATAGCGATGCCAACTTTACTTGCCATGCTTTATGGCAGTTGTCAGTAAAATCTGAGGAAGAGCTCCATGCTGCAGCAGTTTTGTCACAAAGATTTACTGGATAATTTGATAGTTAGAGAATAAGCTAAAGTTGTGATGTATATTTAACCAAGAAAAAAAAAACATCTACAAACCTCTCCTGAGAAAATCTAAAATCAAAGAATAATGTACATGTTAAGATTATAAGACTGATGTGAGAACTTTGAGCCTTTCCCTATGTATCAGCATGACCTTATTGTAATTTACAGCTTCGCAATACTGCATCAGCAGGGACTGCCTGGAAGCAGTTTTGGAAGGCTATAATGTTTCATGTGCCATGCATTTAATTTCTGCTTATAAATAATAAATGCAAAATATATTTTTTAGCCAATTTAATATATTTAGGCAATAGGATGGACTTTTACTTTATATAGAACTAGGAGACCGAGATGCTAAAGCTGAGAGAGAATGGCATCGTGATTTTGGAAGATAAAGCCAGCAGGGAGGAAAAAGTGTTAATCAAAAACAACCGATATCTTAATCACAATCATTAACTATTGTATTGCTATGTCATGTGTTCCTTATATTATGAACCTCTACTACTATTATAGTGAAGTTGCACTAATATGATCTTATGATACAGAAATGATTCATCCATCCATTGTCTATCACCACTTGCAGGGAGCTGGTGCATATCTCCAATGGTCCGTTTCTGCGTACTTATGCATTTTTAGCTATCCATCCGCTTCAGCTTAGCAGAAATTAGTTAAAAATTGTAACAGGTTTCTGTTTAAGCCTAATAATCCATAGAAGAATGAAATGAAGAAGAGTCAGATGAAAAAAAATACAACGGCTCAATAAAATGTAAACATTTCGCCTGGAAGAGCTAAGTTTTAGATATCTACATTTATCAAAGAAAAATGCAATAAGTTCAGCTCCAGCTTCAGTGAATGAACTGTAAAAGAAAATCACTGTTTCAACCTGAGTGAGAAATGAAGTGGCTTAGTATACTGGCTGACTCTCACATTCACTCTCTTCAGTCCAGTCCTTTTTGTTTTTATCTGTGCCGTTTTCAGATCTGGATTTCTACTCATCATGTGGGTGGAAATGGTCTATAAAGCAATTTTGCCATGGTTCAAAGCAATCTGTTTCCTTGCTTGGCCATTCTTTGTCAGAGTACCAGCATTCAGTGAACATCAGGCTTTTGCAAACAAATGTTTCCTACTTTGCTCCTATCAATTTATACTGTTGACGAATAAAGTTTGCACCTTATTACAACACTTCATAAAACTATTTATACCTGTTCCCATATTATGCCTAACCACTAACTTCATTATATTTTATTGGGATTTGGTGCCCATTTGTATTTACCTCCCAGGACCGAGGCTCTGGAACAGGGGTCTGCAACCCTTTACACTCCAAAGAGCCACATTTGCCCTCTGTCTAGCTGTCATTTAAAAAAAAATAATTGTTTCTACTTTTAGGTTTTAAAATAAATAAAAAATATAAACATTTTCAAAACAGAAAATTATTTTGTTGTTGATATGTGTAGAAGATTGGACAATTTTGATTAAAAAAGCTCTTAGATTTCAGCCTACTGAGAAGAAAGACATATTACTAGTACTTTAGTGTCATCCAGTTGTAGAAACTGAATGCAATTATTCAATGAACAAACTATCTTTAAAACATTTCAGTTATATTTTAAGTCAAGTTATTAGGAGCCATGGTGGAAGGTCCATAGAGCTACTTGAGGCTCAGGAGCCGCATGTTACAGACCTCTGATCTAGAACCACATTTTGCTGCAATTACATCAGCAAATCTGGCTCTAGGGACTGATATATCTGGCCACTCTTCTTTGCAAAATAGCTCAAGTTCAATTAGATTGAATTGAAAGAATCTTCTACAATTTCTGGGTGAACTGAACACATAATTAAGCATGGATGTAAACCATTCTGTTGTAGCTTCATATGAGTGCTGAAAGGTGAACCATCAACTTGACCAGATTCCTTTTCCCCGCTGAAGAAGAGCATCTCAAATTATGATAATAATGCTACCACCATGTTTTTTATATCAGTGGTGTGTTTAGGGTTATTTACAGAGAAGGACTAATTTTCCTCCAGAGCTGACATGGGCACGAAGCCCAATCTTACTTACATCCGAACAGAGCACGTTCTTCCATGACACTAGCAATGATCTGATGTTAGAACCATTTCTTTAAAATAGAATAATGAGAGACAGATTGAAGGACTTTTCACACATGAATAACTCCCACTGAACTGACAATCAACCAGCCCTAAAGGTGGCATCACACCAAAGTCACATAAACAGATTTTTTTATTTTATTTATAAAAGCACCATCATGATGTCATAATCCGATGGCAGATTATGATACACTGGTTTGTTCCTATGGAGTTCCATTACGGCTTGTTCAAATTCCAGATATTGTATAAATCATTAAAAGGAGAAGTATCATCAGAAATATCATAGATCTAAACAAAAACCCTTCTAGTTGTGTGTGCATATCTTTCAATATGCACACACAATGGATGGTGATGTTTTGGCAGGGCTGGGGTGGGGTGATGGGAGTGTTTAAGGGAAGCCAGCAGTTAACTGGTAGCGTTGCACGCAGGAGGTGGTGACGGGGTCAGGGGTCACAGCACCAGGACAAACACATGAACCACCCAGCAAGGAAGTCAACAAGAGATGCTTTCCTACGAAGCCCTGGTAACAGCGACGGCTGGCAAACATGTGTGTGACAAACGTGCCATCTGATCCAATGACAGAGTCTCTATCATTGCCATATGGGGCTGCCACACAAACATACCAGAGAGGGTGGGAGAGCCACAGCAGGAGGTGAGGAGAAACAGGCAAAGCAGGAAGGGTAGCACCAGACACTGTAAAAGACAACAAGGCTAATACTGATAAGACATTTTCGCGTGGGTTATGGTCTTTCAGCTGCTCTACCGGATCTGTACTGTAAACTCTGCAAACTGCTCAAGTGTGGGTAAATGTTATGAGGACTCCCTGATGTGAAAATCATGGGAGAGATGCTTCAGTTAGCTAGCCTGCAATCAGGCAGGTTTTACTGTAGGTTCTATTGTTTCTCTTTAGGGCTTAATGACTGGCAACCAGCCTCATGATGGCCCCTCTCTGCCATTATATCCCCCTTAAATCCCATTTTATGAACTTTAACTGTCCTGAGAAAACACACAAAGCTAAACCGGGGGTCTTTACCAACTGCTTCTTTTTCCATCTGCGATTCTATCACACGAAATCTGATGAATCATCTCGTTTGCCTCTAGATCCGCTTTGTTCTGCACT
Source organism: Fundulus heteroclitus (assembly GCF_011125445.2). Classification (NCBI taxonomy): domain Eukaryota; kingdom Metazoa; phylum Chordata; class Actinopteri; order Cyprinodontiformes; family Fundulidae; genus Fundulus; species Fundulus heteroclitus. Next base: position 22,861,165 of record NC_046362.1, read on the forward strand.
AATGTTTTCAAGCATTCCTGTTGATTTTCCACACTTTCATTTCATATTTTATTTGCTTCAGCTTTCTTTCTGTCCTCCATCTCAAGCTCTGTTTGTATTTTTCTTTCTCCTCCTCTTCCCCTCGCCAGCTCTGGAAAGTACATTCGCTCAGTTCAGCAGTGACACAAGGACCGTCTCCTTCAAGGCAGACCATGCTTATGTTTTTTCAATTAAGCTCAGCTCCTGTACATTTGGGAAACCATAATTCTCAGGGTCCGGCAAAAAGCAGTGGAAAGTCGCTGTTTTTTTTTCTTTCTGGGAGAGGGATTGGAAAGACATGTTTCCTTGAAGCAAGTCAAAGTAGTGAGGATGGAGAATAAAATCATAGGAAAACCATCAATGAGATTAGAGAAACTGTTGATATAAACGGAAGGCCTCGCCAAGGGGCTTTCGGGGTGCTACAAACCGTGGGGTGAATAGGATCAGGAAGGCGATGAGGGAGAGAATGCATATGGATGGATTTCCCAGGGAATGTGGATGGAAGTAAGAACTGCAGGCCGGATCTGGATTGCCCAGCGGGGAGGAGGACATATCCACTGAAATCACTTCAAAGCCTGGTGTCACTGGGCTGCACATGCCTCTTGTCAATTATATTTACAGAGATGAGCCCCAGGAGCCTGTCTCCTTCAGCTGCCTTTAGCAGCTTTCAGTTGTACAAATAAACAAATCACCACCCTGTATACAATTTAACTACTCACTCAAGATTGTAGTGTGACTGTATTTGATATTGATACTTTTGCCAATCATCAATTACTTTACATTTAACAAAAAGTAACTGCATACAATATTCATGCTGGCCTGAAGGTGGAGCCACTCATTATGCAGAAAACAGATTTCTGAACAAAGGACCTAAACAAACATGCCCTTAATTCTTTGTTTAAATGTTTCAGCCACAAACTTTATGGAGGCACATTACCAGGGCATCAAAATATAACCAACGTAATAAACACAGCCTGATTAAACGAATGCAAGGCGAGGCACATCCAAAGCAGGATCTCAAGCTGAAGAGAAAAGTGTATGAAATCAAGTTTTAAACTCAAAATAAATACCCCAAAATGATGTGCAGATGCAAACATCAGGTCCCAATACCCTTGTTACACTATCTACCTCACATTTAAGGCAAAGACACTCCAGCATTGGCTTCCAACACATCTGGGACTGCAGTGCATGCTGGCTTAGCTTTGGAACTTAGCATAAGCATCTCAACTCTGAGATTTTGCTCCAAATGACTCAATAAAAACAGATGTTAATCTCATGCCACGCTATGCCGACGCTAATTCTGCACTGCTGAAGATTCACTCACTCCAAACGACTTCAAGTGGCTCCAACTGATGGGAGGCTGATCCATTTTCTGATTAATTCAGCTGATACCCATTCTACCACTTGGGGACACCCACAGATTGTGCACACAGACCAGAGCTGGAGCTGTTCAGGGGATCAGTAAAAATATATACATATATATGTAGATGTTATGGCAAAAGTAGTGTACTTAGCCCTGACAGAGCAGAAAACTACATGTACCCTAAATCCACTGCATACACACTTTTGAGGATGCATCAAAGATTTAGATCTACATAAATACTTATTTTTCTACATGCCAGCATACCTGGCGCAACAGACAACTGTGTGATAGTAGCTTAATAATCAAACACCTCTGAGAAGTGCTTGGTTATTAAGCTACTATATACCCTGTATGATGCATTTGTACTACCAAATTTAAAAGTGAGTCAGTTGTTACTGACCTGCACTTGGTACATGAAGGTCTGCTGGTTCCATTTTTTTTTTAATACAACAACACTAGCAAGGTTTTTACAAAATGCTACCCTGGATTATATAAATAATCCACTTGAATGAATGCATTTTCTCTAGACCTGCTTTGAGTCACAGGTCAGTTAGTCTGTGTCCAATAACTCTCGGATCGCATTATATTCCTTTTAGTCAGCTATGAACCCACTGACCTAATCCAGCATCAGGACCAATTTCAAAACTTTCTTAATGAAACATCACATGTAGTCACCTCTGATCAGGATAACCTCAGACACACACAGACACAGACACACACAGACACAGACACAGACACACAATAAGAGGCAGCTGTGTTTAGAGAATCCAATGAATTTCTGCTTGTGGAAAAAATAAGGATTCATTGGGCAAGAATATAAATAAATACCACATCTTTCTGGTTGAGATTTTTGCAGCCTGATTTACTTTACTGACCCAATTCAGAGGATATAAAGCCCTAGACTAGACAGCAAGTGGATCATATGCAGACATTTGCAAAACGGGATAAAATCTGGTAGTGAGGAATGACTTACTCAACCTTTAATTGGTACCAAAGGTCTCGGCTTATTATCTCATCTTGACATCCTTTTTCAAGAATGTGACAGTTTCCTTCTTTCAACGAAGTAGTTTATCAGCATTAGCATAAATCTTTCACTGTCAAACTTAAACTAAGTTCATAAGTGCATGTTCATGTGAGAATGCACGGGTGGATGTAAAGAGTAAATACACACAAACACATGTGTATTAAAAGTGGGAGTGACTTCCACTGTACAGCCCCCAAAATGCCCCCTCCCCACCAGAACCCCCCCACCACAACAATCAGCTGGGACAGAGAGCAAAGGAGATCATACTTATAAAGAATCGCAGGAGCAACAAATAAGGAAGTCTTACCTCAAGGGTGTTTCTGTAAAGCCAACACAAGCAAAAGACTCATGATCGTAGCAGTTTGTCTCAGTCTCAGTCTCTTTGTGTCATTTAGCTGCGGCAGACGGGAGCTGGGACGCAACGCTGCAGAGTGGAGACGCTTTCGGCACACTTCACAGACAGGGAGGGCTGTGGAGCAGCGCAGACCCCAGGCCCGTCCGCTCACACTCTGCCGTCTGAGGATGAAAAGAGAAGACTTCATTACCAACACAGGACACGCCTCTACCCCTCTGGTCTCCCTCCTCCCGAGCCCATTCTCTCCTCCTCAACTACCTCCTGGTTTTCCTTCCACACTCCCAGGCAGTAGCACGCTCCAGGGGCTGCCACAGCTAAAAAGAGGGGTAGCAGACTGCTGGGGGAAAAAAAAGAAAAGAAAAGAAAAACTCCCATCCCAAAGCCTGCCAGTGCAAAGTACAGGAAAGAGAGACAGAAACACAAAAGAATTGGGACAGTGGAGAAACAGAGAGGTTGCATCTATCGCTGTAGCTATAAATTATAATTTCAACTTTTTACATCAAATGCACTGTCCTAGAGTTAGTTTTGCCAGTGAAGATGAAAATGACTGAACCAGCTTTAAGAAAGAAAGAAATGCTGCAAATAATCAAGAGTATTATTTATTTTTTCAGAATTAACCAAGTTTTTCAGAAGAAGAGAGAAACACAGACACGCTCAGGCTGAGACATAAGATTAATTACCATGTTTCACAGCATAGAGTTAAAGGGAAAAAATGCGAAATACAACCTGGGGTTGTTGTAAATTCTAATTACGACTTTCTGTAAGAGAAATCACATCAAAAGAACGTTGCTCACGAGTGAACTTGTGTCTGGCTTCATGGGGTGGGGATAAAGTCTGTCTCTGTGTGTATGTGCATCTATAAACCTAACTTTACTTCAGCTCTTTGCAAGCTGCTTCCATAGACAACACCCAGAATAAAGTTTCAAAATTGTTGTCCTTTCTCTGTCCCCTCCTTTTCCTCATCCACTCAGCAAGTAGAAAATAGATGTGGAACATTAGCCTTTTACTGCCTGTAACTACAATTGGCTGGTTATAGTCAGCTGAGGCAAGTTCTATGTTTTAACGGTGGATAGGACAAAACCGAGTCTTCATTAAATAATGTTCCAATATTGTTTTTTCACACATGGACTTATGTAGCAAACACAATTTGTACAAAACTCTGAGAAACTATATTTGATCGCGTGTGACGCCATGCAGACTCTCGGTTTACACCGATCAAGAATCCCTTAGTTCAATATAGTGGATGCTTGGTACGAGCAGATAGGTAGGTAGGTAAGTAGCAGCCCATTATAATTCAGCAACAAATAATGTAACCACTTGGATGTACAAAAGAAATGTAATGATAATATAACCCGGCCCTATGTGAAAAAACTTTTGCCCTCAAATAACTTGTTGGGCTACCACTCCTGTTGGCAACAACTACAATAATTGGTAGTGAATCTTGTAGTGAATTTTGAAACACTCAAGAACTGTTTTAGTTCAGCTACAAATGGACGCATTTCAAGCTTGTTTAAAGGAGACATGTCCTGCTTTGCAGTTCTTCATTTTCACATTTGAATCGTCATTATAGTTCACTTGCAAAAAGTACAATGTGAAACCAAGGCACATCAGGAAAATTAATAAATAAATAAATAAATAAGGTCCGCTTTTGGTCCGGACCAAAGATGTAGACCAAGGACGTTCCTGGTGGGAATACACCCTGAGACCTTCTGTTTTTTTTGTTTTTTTTTTACTCTTGCTGTATTTCAGATCATTGTCTTTCTGCAGAACCCACGAGTGCTTGAGCATTTATGACTATAAATTCTCCTTGAGGATTTTCTGGTACCGATCAGATTTCCTGGTCCCATCACTCTACCACCACCATGTTTTATTTTTGTTGAGGATCTATGAGAGGCTGTATTAAATCCTTTCAAATGGTTCCCCTTTATTCTCATCAGTCCACAAACTATATTCCTAAAAGTTTCATTGTGAGATCAGTTTTGTGTTCTTTCTGGCAAGTAGTGATTTAGGCCTTGCAACTTTACCACTGTAGGATTTTTTTAGGTCTATTTCTTATTGCTGAATAACATACACTGACCTCAACCCTGGCAAGTGAGCAAAAAGTGCTTTCTGGATTATTTGTGCAATTTCCCCTTAAGGAATTGTTGATGTCCTCTTGTAGTAATTTTGATAGACCAGCATTTCTTTGAATGGTTCACCACTAATCCATGTTATCTCCAGGTCTGGCTATTCACTCTCACCGGGGTTCTCTGGAGTCTCAATTCCTTTTCAGACATTTAGATTGCAATTACTTTGATCTTCATCTGTTTTTTTTTTTTTTTAAGCTCGAGGCATGATGTGTTGATTTTTGAGATCTTTTAGTCAATTTCATGTCATCAGACAGGTTCTATTTTAGAGACGTCTTCAATATGTAGGACAAGCTGTAATCAAGCCTGGGTGTGGCCATTGAAACTGAACACAACAGTTGGTAATCACAGTTAAGGGAATATTTAACGGAGGTGGGGCTGGTGTTGCTGTACCTCAGGTTTTCAAATAGGGAAACCCTTTTTGCATTTACTCAGTTTGTCTTTGTTTGGTATTAAATAGTTTGAGGATCTAGAACTTTTAAATGTGGGCAATAAAAGAATAAATTAAAAACAGAAGAAACTTTTAATGGGCAAATTTTTGTTCAATGCATTACATCTTCACTTACTTTATGATAAACTCAACTAACAATTATTTGACTACTTGGGAACACTTCTAGTCTTGAACTTTCATCCCTAGATGGTCAGCTGAGCTGTAAAAATGGAAAAAAAGTATATGTAACACTGATGGAGTATAACATTGAATTAGTAAAGAAAAGGGAACTCTCTCCCCACTGAGTGGGGGGAAATATGTTTTAAAGGAGCATTTCACATTTTTTCTTTTCCATACATGCCCTTACAATTGCCTGATGTGTAAAATTAGTTTTCCTCTATTTACCACAGTTGTCCCCTTAGGCCCCATTAGTCAGTTTATGAGAGAGCGATTCGGGTCATATTCTCTGGGTGTTTGCGTGATGTGCTGGTCACTCTCGTTCACCAGGCTACTTTGGGCGACTGTGGCTTGGTGGGTTGAGTAGTCGTCTGGCAATCTGAGGGTTGTGGGTTCGATTCCAGCTTCCCCCTGCCACATGTCGATGTGCCCCTGGGCAAGGCACTTAACCCCAAGTTGCCTACCGAGCTGCATCTCGGTGTATAAATGTGTGCGTGTTAGTGAGAGCGACTGGGTGAATGTGGCTATAGTGTACAGCGCTTTGGGTGGTCAGCATGACTGGAAAAGCGCTATATAAGTTCAGTCCATTTACCATTTACTTTGTTGAGTCTCCGCTGCCATTGATGCATTAGCGAGAGAACAAGGGCTAACTTTGATATTTACAACTTTTTTACTTCAGAAGAAATTACACCTCTATAGAATATTAACAAAATGTGTTTAAAAATAAAATGCTCAGAAGTCTTTAGCAAATAACAGTCATGGTTTGAAAGTGCAATACAGTCCGTTGATTTGGAGTGCCAAAAGTAGGGGTTTACCCAAAAAACCTGATATATGTTGCTGCTCAAACTCCAGATTACCACATGTGGGCCAAACCTTGACCCTGATGGAAAATATTAAGAGCCATCACTAAATCCACCACAACTGCTAAATGAAGAACACAAAAACCCAACAAAGTTGTAATTTCCTGATTACTTCTTAGGAACAAGACAAATCGTAGATGGTAAAACATTTAAAGTGTTTACAAAGAAGCAAGGAGAGAGTCAAAAGATCCCAGAGAAGCACAGAGGGATAGGAATGTCGGCGTAAAGTAATAAAACAGCAACATTTTTCTGGGCAGCACATAATGAAGTAAGCAGGGATTATACTGGATCTCTGGCAGCCTCCCACACTAACATTAACACCTACACAGACCCTCTCTGTGGCATAATGGTGTCAAATTTACACAGGTCCACTAAACAGTACTTAAGGTTATGGACTGCCTGCTCTGAAGCTGGGGCTGGGGTTTCAGACAAACAGCTGCAGCAGGCTTGACAGAGAAAGGAGAGATTAACTAATTTTAGTGTGCTTTAATGCTAACATTACCACTAATTCTGAAAAAAAAAAAAAAACATAGACAGCCTCATGTGATGTATTTTGTCTTTTAATCAAGGGACTTTTTATGACAGAGAACCAGCTATTCTTTGTTTAAAGTTTACACGATATGTTAAGTGCTGTAACAACAGTGAATTGATAGAAATAGCAAAAATGGCTATATAATGAGGACAATTAGAAACATAGTGAGAGACTTTGAATCACACTGCTGCAAAAGAATTAGTGATGAATCAGCATCTAATTGGGGGATTTAAAGCTATAGTGGCATTTCTAGGAATGAGTCAATATCAAAACCAACCACCAGGGGCTGAACAACATCAAACTAAAACAAAGAGCAGGAAACTTTCATACTTTAATATGCTCCTCTCTGGTCTGCCCAAGGAACCCTTTGAGCAGTTTAAGTTGACAACTAGTTACTATATGTGTAAAGTTTAATTATTTCTGACATATTTGGCTTCATCCAGCCACACTGTTACTGTTTTACAAATACAAGGCAAATATGATAGGCTTTATACATCTTGAATAATTCAACTAAGATCCTGGATTGATTTATTTGAACTTCAAAAACAACAGATAAATATGGCTCGAGTAGAAACAATCGTTATTGTGACAGATTGCACACTCAGCAGTGCACAGCGCTCTAAGTCAGAAATCCGCTCATTTGCATCCTCTCCTGCTCCTGATGAAAACACTGACAGTATTTCCTCCTCTCTGACAAAGCTGAGAGTATCGCTGGAAGTTCAGAACCACCCCATATTTGAAAGAAATATAGCATACTTTTTTTGGAAACATACTAGTCCAGATATGATTCCTGTGGCAAAAACCATTATGTTTGGATTGTGTGGAAAGTTGGAGGCAATTTGGCAAGCACCAGGAGTGCAGTAGCATCATGCTTGAGGTTTTCTAAATTTGCCTCTATCCAGCTGTTTAATCCATGCTTAATTGGTCTTGGGGGGTCCTAAGGACTCCAGGCTATACTTAATCCGATGTGAAGGGAGCCTTTAAAAGTAAAAAAAAAAAAAAAAAAAAGAAATCTAACGGCAAAAGCTGGCAGTTTCTGACAAACCAATTGACTGTAGGAAAATCGAGTATAAATAAAAACATGACGGACAGCATGTAGAGTGCATCTAGAGGGTGCTTGGTTTTTAGAATGAAACTTGTGAATTTTATAAAATAAACTTTCTCCTTAATATTCCCATAGTGAAACTGACTCAGTTCAAATAAAAAGAAAGGAAAGTTTTGGTGTTCAGTGCACAGAAAAGCTTTGTAGGAGGTATCAGTGTGATGCTGACAACTGACTATTGAAATTAATACCTGAAGAATGTGTAAATTACAACTACAGCTTGTATGTTACCTGCCTAAACAAGGATAATGATTGTTATTTTATTCTTCAAGATATACAGACACCCTTCCAGACATTAAATGTGCATAAATAGTCCTTCAATCACTCTAAGATTTAAAAAAAATGAACCAAAACATCATTATATTACATGTAAAATCTTTTAATAGCTCTAGAGTATCCTGATCTTTCCTTAGAGACCAATAAGCTGGTAAAATAAAAAACAAAATAAATTGTGACATTCTTTGACTTATATGCAGTCTGGTATTTACTGACTCACTGAACTTTTGATAAATATATTCCCAAAAAAGTAAATAAAGGTTACTTTAGGAAATTTAGTTTTGCATTCATGGCCTTCTTCACAGCGTTTAGTGCAAAAAGCAGCCATGACAAGACTTTAAATTCAAGCCACGCATCTTCAACCACCTTCTATGGCGCACGTCAACAACAAAGTAAAGTTGTTGTAGCTTAAGGTGTTTGTTGGACAAAGCTGGATAATTGAGTGCCTTTGTTGCTAATAAAGAGATTAAGTTTCTGCCTGGTGTTTTGTCACGGTTACTTCAGTCTGACATGCACACAGCCCTTCAGTAAAGTACAGCCTCAGCTCTGCCTTCCTTTCAAGTCGTAAAATGATATCTTCAACCTGATTTTGCCACAGTTGCGGTGAACATTCAGAGCGCCAGGGTTATTCCAGGTCAAGTTGGTGACACACCCAATACCCCAATGAAAGGCTTCTCCATCACAACCAACACAAGTGCCCCTGTAACTGTCAATTAAGACCACTGACTGTAGGCACTGACTACATGTGGTCACTCTATTCCATGACTCATTGACTGTTAAACACCTGAAAGGGCCAATAAAAACAGTTGCATTAAGACTCAACAGCAGGAATAGACAGTGTTTTACTCACACAAGGACCAGTTCGGTGAGGGCACCAGGACAACAAAACGAGACTGTGGGTTTTAACCCAAACACAGGTGATGGTGGCAAACCAAACACATTTGTTTCTTTCCTGTGTCTGTGCAGCTGTCGGGTTCTGGAGCTACTGGGCTCGGCAGACTACCTGAGCACAGGGAATTTCACACCTTCGACAACCCCAAACTAGAGATAGGTAGAAACTATCGCACCCTGGTGTTCCATTTCTGACCCAAAAAACACGCTCTTCTCCAGGGCAAACAGGGGACGCCTCTGCCAGTGTAGACTTAGCAGCTCGGCGATGTGTACTCGGCGTGTCATGTCGACCAGGGGCGATTGTGTTCCCAGGGCGACAACGTCTTGTGGTATGGCTTTGGAATTGGGATATATTAAGTGAAAGGAGAACTAAGAGAAGGAGAGAAAAGATGTGTCTTAAGTTGTGGCCATTATTAAAGCAGCAAAGCACAACTCAAGGCCCAATAATTCCTAGTCAGAAAGACACACACAAACAACTGTGGACATTTGTAGGAATCAAGTATTGCATTAGATGCTGCTTGGTGGCTGCAATTCATATTTGAGCAGTGTAGTAGCATTTATGGTTTGTGATGTTCTTCTAAAGCCATAAAAATGAATGCAATCTTCATTCTGCTGACCCTGCTAGGGGTGCTGGTCTTTGTACTTTATCTGTTCTGGTTGTTTCAAACTTAACTTTTTCAAATGCAACAAGCAGCAATCTCCCATGGGATGTTTTGTACTGAATATGGCTCGATTTGTACCCATATTTGGGTGGTTCTGTACTTGCTGTTACAACTAATTATCAACTCATGGTCTACAATTATAAAAATCCGTTAAGTGAATCTAATGGTTAAGGTCTACCAGCAAGCAATATTTTGGTTTGATAATGGGTCACAGGTTCTTATATTTCTAGACTGATCTTTTCAAGGATCAAGTTCAACAACTATGGACATATAATTTACATGGAACAAAATATAAGATTCAGACATTCTTATGATTATATATTTTGATAATTCTTCAAAATACTATGCTTCCTGAAGAAACTAACCTATAAAGAGTAGTTGAACACATTATTATTAGATTTAATAGAATTTCTATTGAACCAACATGTTTGCTTCTAACATGAAATTAGTAAGGTCATTGATAATGATAATAAATATAAAACTATCTAAACTAAATCAACTTCAAAAAATGTTTGTCTGTTTGTTTTTGCATTATAAGGAAAATGTGTCAAACATTGTTGATACTGTTCTCAATAACCAACTGAGAAATCTTTGTTGGCATTATAGCTATGAAACCCTTCTTTTAATTGCTAGCCAACATTTGACATGTGTCCGCTGGTAATATGATGCACTTAATTGTATTTATTTCTATTAACTCAGCACAAGAAATATTCTAAGAGACATCTGTATTGTATGGCCTAGTTTTCATATTCTTAAAAAGAACAAAAGTTGGCCTATGATCAAAATATAGTATAACCTGCGCCCTACTTGCTAAGGACCAGGTATAGCAGAGGACCTAACAGAGTTATGGTGAGATTTCTGAATAAACAGGGAGAAGACAAAGGGAAAGGCAGGTGAAGAAATTAACGCAGGTGAAGGACATGAAGGTAAGTAGACTGAGGGAGAGAGGGCAGTGATACGGCCTGGAAAAGAATGAAAACAGAACGTAACAAATTCATGATGAATGAACATACGTAGCAAAATAAACCCACTAGCTAAATTAAAGACAGGCAGGAAAATAGGGATCTAACATAAACAAGAATAAACTACTAAATTATAATGAGACGAAAACTAACTAATGACAGGAACAAGATTCTACAGATAATAAACAATACAAAACTGAGAAAACACAAACAGAACTGCAGGATCCTCAGAAACCCAAGTAACCAAACCCCTGAGCATCCTGACGAAACTATGCTTTTAACTGAAGATCTGCTGAGAAATAAGATCATTACTTTAAAAAATGACATGACTGAGACTCAGTTTGGTGATTAAACGCATATCTGTGCTGCATTTTTCAGTTTCCCTGTCTTTCTAGTGTCAAACTGAAGTGTCTGGATGAAAATAGAGAAAGGTGCATAGAGCTAACATTCAGCTGCAGCAGAGCCACAGCCCTGCAAACACACAGATGCCCAGCCCTCTTCCGCACAAATGAGCCTTTCAATATTTCCCCTCACTTTTGTCCCATCAATACCTTACTCTTCAGCGAGACCAAAGCCACCAACTCCAACATTCCCTTTGCCCATTTCCAAACACACAGAGGAGTGAATGGTGTCTACTGTACCTTATGCCACTCCCCTCTCTGTGGGGTAAAACACATCTTGACAGACCTGTATTTATGGCCAGCTGGATTCGTGGTGGAAAGAATCATGAAAAGGACCAAAATCATCCTGCAGGATGCTCATTTATATTGAACGTTGGTCAGCTGAGCGGGTCTGCTTGTGTGGCCAGATCCGAGAGAATGGTGCTTGTGTGTGTGTGTGTGTGTGTGTGTGTGTGTGTGTGTGTGTGCGGTGCATGTTAATACAAGCCCATTAATGGTGAACAAAATGTAGTTTTTGTTCTGTGCTTATCCTGTCTGTCTGTGTGGATAAATTTGTCATATTTTAATTTCTTGGCAACATTCAATGGAATATCATTATATACCTGTATTTAACCTAATTATAAGCAAAATTGTATTAAAGTATGACCTTCAGGACAAATTGGTAGAAGAAATAGAAGATATTGCATCTTTTAAAGTTTGCACAAAACTTTAAAATTAAATACATTTTGAAATATAGTGAATACATATATCCCTTATTTATAGGAAATGCACACTTTATACGATGTAAAACTTAGATTTAATGTAAAATAAATCCATGGTTTCTTATGAAAATCCTCTCCTGAGAGCTGAAAGATCCCTGGTGACCCAATAAAAACTATATTAGAAGGGAAAGACGTTGCAAAAGAAAGGACTTTGTTTGTCTTCACACAGACACGTGCTGTGCATACTGTATCGCTCCAGGAATCCTCCAGGACAGAGAGCCTCAGTGGGTCCGTTGTTAACAATTGGAGCTGGGGTGAGCTAGTTCAAAGATCTCTGGTCCTTCCCCACATAAACCTTTTAATATGAGGCCTCCTCAGAACCAGTCGGCCATCTAAAAGCACTAAACCCTGTAATTGACCTTAAAAATACTTTCCGTGGAGGTCGCCAGTCATGTCATTGGCCTTCGGCCCAAGCAGCGGCCGCATCTCCTCAGCCCAGAAGGAGCCTGGGAAGGCCTCACAGGGTATATTTAGTGGCCCTGTCCTTTTGAGAGGAGCAGGAGATGTAGATAATGCCAGTCTACATATAAAACCGCTCCACCGCCCACGAGTGTGCCTCTGACAGCAACATTTCCCACTCCCATGGGGACATGTTTCCTGAGGTCACAGGTTAATTACATGAAAGGCGAAGTGCAGGTGACAGTAAATGGCTCTAGAAGAGACCAGACACATGACAGAAATATGGCATTCCAAACTTGCAGGCATTCGCCACAAAGAGCACAAATAAATTAATTAATTACTGCAGCAACATTATCTCACACTAAAAGATTGAGGAAAAATGAAACCTTTTATATGAAAACATTACAAAAGTCCCAATTCATTGCTTTTTTTATCTAAAAGTGGAAGAAATAGCATCCCTAAAAATCTTGTTAAACAAATTTAACTAAAGCATTTTTTGTTGTTTTTACTCTACCTTTTTAAGTTGATCAGAGCTTCTGGGAGCTTCTTTTGAGTAATTTGACTTTCTGTTTCTTTAGGGAATGAAGCTGGCACAGAGACATGACATAGAGGCCGATTTGTCACTAGGTGGGATGAGGATCCATATTTATCTTCCTATTGCACACAATGAGCAGGATGGTAAATAAAAGGTTCAAAAAAGAATCCAAATCTCCTCTTGGAGAACTGTAACAAAGACAGGCATCCTGGGGTCCGTTATTCGTACGTCGCTAACTCAGTTAGCTGGATTTGATTGTTGACGATTTGGCATGATCTTGGATCGTTTGGTTCTTCGAAACTCATCTTGGACTTGTTGTCATAGCAACATGTGTGCAAGCTTAAACCTGCTCGAGAGCAGGCTTATTTCATGTAAACAGTATTAGATCACAGCTTTATAAGTGGAGGAGATAGGGAAGTCTGTCATAGCCATGTCCATTTTTACGACAGCAACCTGTTGTGAAAGGTGCAAGAATCATTTCAGAGCTCTTCGAATTAATCGCGTATTGCGCAATAGACAGGATCCTTTAGCGTAGCGCGCCAGTGTAATTGCAGAGAGATTTTCTTGGTGGCTGTTATAAACAGACAAGCGCATCATTTAACAGTGACTTTTAAAGAGGAAAAAGTGGTGTTAGAGCCATAAATAGAAAATATTAAAGTTATTTGTATGATGGTTTGCTTTTTATTTTTATCCTATTCAGTAAGAAGATTTGTTCAGGCCATTGTATTGTGAAGTTTAGTTTTACTTTGAAAGGCTTGCTTCCTGTCGAGCCGTATATTGTATTACAAAAAAGTATGGATGTATTATCTAGACACTGAGCAATACAGTTTTACCGTGTAAACTGTGAATGACTCGGAAAAGGAAGAACTTCATTTTTTATAGATAAAGATTTTTTTTGTCAAAATTCCCAGTTTACACGTGTTCTTTACTTCCCATGTCTAAGCAATGACACCGAAATTTGGATCTCTTGACATAACAAGTGCCTTTTTAAAATAAAGTATAATAATTAAAGGCTACCATTTTGTAGAATATTCTCGTATTTCACTTTTACTTGTCCCCATGTTGTAGTGGGTCCGGTGGAGGCTCTGATATAAAATAACAAAGTAAATATCAAATGATTAAAATGCAAAAATTCATACTGTAAAAAGTGATAGAAACATCTACCATGGACAGTATTTAAGCATTAATTTGTCTGCTACTTTTTGCCAGCCCTCTCTCCTGGCTTTAACAGATTTTGAGGTGTTTTAATTAATGACTCAAATTTGGCATAACCTTTCATTAAAAGCTTGCGTTCTGCTTGGGAGAAAAACTGTGGGCGTTCTTTGTCCATGCTGAACAGCCAATAGCAGTGCTGCTGATCATTGTTTCTACTATCGATACATTTCCCCTTTTAAACAAACGCATGAACGCGCAGTTATCTCAGATAACTCAATCCAGCCATACTAATCATAAACAACAGGTGTGTTTGAAGAACACAATTAGCCGGATCATGATTAGCCGGATGAAATCATCTTGGATGTATCATTTGATCTCAAATGTTTTAAGCAACGTACGAAGAACGGTCCCCTGTACTGAAACAACCTCTATCACAAAACAAAGTTTTACCTTTAGAGTAGCATCTGTTTGTATAGCCAAAAAGTATTGCTATGAAATGTGAAAAAAAACTTTTTATTATCCTTTTCATCATCATTATTGTATTAAATGAAACTAAACACAGTGATAAGAGTCCATATTTTCCCATCTGTAGATCCATTAAATGTGACTGGTGCCATACGTGTCCACAACAAAGACAGATGTAATTTCTTCCATCTATGTCAGTGCATGCCAAAGCATCACTGTGCCTAAACTCCTTCACCTGTTGTCACTCACATGCTACGCTCCTGATGGTTTCTCTTAAAGACTTTTGTCAGACGCATCTGGGAGATAATTTACGATGCCTTTCATGAAATGTTTAAGATGGAAAAGAATCACACTGTTTTTCCCCTGTCTTGTAAATACTTTAAAAGTGAAAACCCGAGTTGAAATAAGAACAAAAGCCGCCCAAATGTCTTCCTGTGCTGAGCCCTTCAGTCAGGCAGACACTCCATAAAATTAAAATCTCCTGGCATCCCAACAGGCAAATACTGGGACACGGATGACGACAGCACAGTGACGGTACAAAGGGGGAAACATCTGAGCATGCTTATAAAAAAAAAAGAAACTCAATTAACGTCAATTTGCCATCATGCCCAGCAGGTGATGTAATGAGCGCTCCTAGTAACAAGCACGGGTTGACTCCAAGCAGCTGGCAGCCGATGTGTTGTAACGCTCACATCTGTCAGGGTCTTATCAATCTTACTTTGGAGAGTAATGAAAATTTCTGTGTCTCTTGTGGGTGAGAAAAAGAGTAAAGGGGATAGTATTCCCTCATAACATGGAAATCACACCTTTAAATTCTTTCCGATGGCAGTGAGAGGCTGAAGATCACTTGCTCCCCAGCTCTGGAAACTACAAGCCTTGGCAAGCTTCAGCAATAACCTCCTCTAACTATATAGATTTTGTGACCTCCAGCGATGTTGGCTTTTACACAACCTTTTAATCATCCATAAAATCATCCACTGGTGTTTAAAACCTTTTGCTATTTTTTAATCTGATATCATGTCTCTTTTACCTTTGGGTTATTTTTTGAGAGTCCGTCTCATTAAAGCAGGGATTCAATCCTCAAATTTAGAAGGGGAGAAAAAAAGAGAAAAAACTTCTATTCTAGAGCTGCAGCCCCCGCGAATGAAATCCTGACCCAACAACAACAAAGAAAGACTTTTGATCCGCTGTATGAAAGGACAGCTACAGAGCTCAACAGGCCAGGGGTTCGTGTGCTCTCTGTGCTCATGGCGACAGATCTGCCGACCACTCCTTGCCCATCTGGGCTGCCGGTGGTGCTCTTCCTTCTCTCAGAGGACAGCGAGTTCAGACTAGTAATTTAGTTCAGATGAGCTAAAGTAATATTTCCAGATTAATACGAGCCATATTCCTTCAGAACTGTCCTTTCTTTCTTCTTCGTCTGCTTGTTTTTTCACATCTTACATGTTCAAGTCGTCTGGCTGAGGATCAAAGAGAGTAGTGGAGGAGAGAAAAAGAGAGAAAGGGAAGATGGATAACTTTGAAACTTAGTGAGGAAAACCAATTTTTTGGAATTTTTTTAAAACTCTTCTGAAACATATTTACTATTACTAAGGTCAGAAAATAGACTTATTGCTTCCTGCAATTTTCTAAAAAGTAAACTATTATGAGTTAATCTTATAATAGTTTAGCAAATCTATAAAGTTCTTCCATTTCACCTGATTTTTGTTGAAAATAAGTATTAGAAATTCATTTTTTATGGGATTAAATGGATGGATCTAGTGTAAATGGGGTTAAATATTGCAAATCCAATTAAAATAGTTAAACATATATTATATAGAGTAATGACGTCCAGAGTGACGTATTTTGAAGTTTTCACGATTATAGCTTACAGCAAAAGAAAGTTCGAAATTCACTTTCTCAGAAAATGTGAACATTACTCAATCATGGAGAAGACTGATTACTTGACCAATGCCCAGCAGATAGTTGCAGAACTGTATCCTCTATAAGCAGACGAGGTAAAGGTATCTGCTAAAAAACATGGATCTACAGGTCTGTCTAAAAAGTCGATCAGACAGCTGCAGCTGATCTAGAATGCTGCTCCTCTCGTTCTCACTAAAACTAAGAAAGTAGAGCATATCACCCCGTTTCTGAAGTCCTTACACTGGCTGCCAGTATTTCAGAGACTAGACTTTGAAACAAACTGTTTATAAATCACCAAATTGCGTAGCACCAAAATACATTAATTTGTTGTATCAACCTGTCACACCATTCAAGTCTTCTGGTTCAACTCTGTTTTGCATCCCCAGAATCAGAACCAAACATGGAGAAGCAGTATTCAGTTTTTATGCTCCACTAATCTGGAAAAAAAACTCCCAGAAGACTCCAAAAATGACAAAACCCAATCTTCAATTTTTAAACCATTAAAGCTATAGTTGGTAATCCAGTTCACAAACAGGATTTTTTTGAAACGAAGTTTTCATCATGTAAAGCATGATGAAAACATGTCTTGTTGCTGAATCCAAGCAACTTAGCATAATAATGGAAAGTTGAGTGGAAGGACCAAGGTTTGTTAAAAGGGTGCAAAAGTTACAGTGATAACTGCCACCAAAGGTTGTGAAACAAAGCCCGTTCAAGAGGCACGACAGAAAGACATATCGAGGACATACAACTGCTACATATTGCTTGTGTTTAGCCACCCTTGAACAAGAGACGTCAGAAGTGTCTTACCTCGGCTGAAGAAGGAAAAAAAGGACTAGACTGTAGGAGACTGGTGTGCCACAGAATCTTACAGAATCTTATTTGCTTGAGTGCCAGTGTGAAAGGTTTGCCTTTGCCTCAGTGTGAAAGTCAAAAATCAGTACAGCCGATTACCAGGAAATCTTAAGGCACTTTGTTCTTTCTTCTACTGACATCCTTTATAGAGATGCTGATATAATTTTTCTGCAGGACTTGGCACGTGCCCTCACTGTTCAAGGTACCAAAAGCTGGTTCAATGACCATATCGTTACTGTGCTTGATTGAGCAGTCAGTTACTCCGACCTAAAGCCCACTGAGAATCTATGAGGCATTGTGAACAGGAAGATGAGAAAACAGCAGAGCTAATAATGGGGATGAGTTTAAGGCACCTATTAAAGCAACGTGGGCTTCCATGACCCTGCAGTAGTACAACAGGCTGATCTGCTCCATGCCACTCTACACTGATGCAGTAATTAGGGATGTTTTTGAATGTAGGTCATAGTCTAGATTTACGCGCTACTTTTCATACGTCTTCTTTCGACACCATGAAACGCGGCCATACTGCTGACATTGCATCTCTGCTTCATTCATAAAAACCCACAATGCTGGCTACAATGCATTACTGTCAATGTCTCATAGTCCAAAACAAATGAAAAAAACGCATGACCAACCCCATCCCTTCCCCCTCCTGAAACACAGACACAAAGGACAACTAGATGGAAAAAAAACATCAGTTGTTGATATCGGCCCAGTTTTCCTTATCACACCATAACCGAAGTTAATGCCGAAATGAAAGCTGATAGATAAAATTAGTTTAAAACAGGTACAGCCTGTATATAAGGTTTAGCACAATGCCATACTTTTAGTAGGTTGACATCTCTGTCCCAAAAATCACATTTATGTGTGTAATGCAATATTCTACATTTTTTGAATAACTGGCTCTCCATATAAATCACTGTCTGGGAGCAAATATTCATCAGGACGCTGGGTTTCGCTTCAGATTCTACATCAGAAGGAGATTGAATAAAAAAACTATTCTGATGCATCATATTGAAATTAAAGCCGTGTGGCTCTCCGTATTTAATATCCAAACATGATATAAGTGACAGAATATTTTATGTGTTTTTAATCTAATTCAAAACAGAAAAAATATACATTTCTCCCGTTTCAACCATTGCGGTGCCGTATTTTTAACCTGGGTTTGAGGATGAAATAGGAAAAATGCTTACTTTTTTGTTAGATATTTATTTCTATAATGGCACCCATATGCAGAAAAAACTTAATGCTTTGTCAAATCCATATAAAGTAGCACTTGTCAATGTAAACCATAAGCAGAGAGAAATATTTCCTTTATGCCCCCTGTCCAGACCTTGCAGAGCCACACTGACTGACATCATCATATTGATGGAAAATGGGACAGGAGCCTCATTTTATTAGCCATGAGCAAATCAACAGAGTTCTGCACCAAAGACCTCGCCATCATGCTGCCCTGTCATCATCCTAGGCACAGGTAAAGGCACGTGAAGCAGAGGAATCCTTCTATGACCAATACTGTAAAACTATGCTGACAAAAAACCCTCTGATTTTTCTATCACAGAAGAGGGTGATCATGTGGCATTGACTTTTTGGATAAATTGTAACATATATAGAGTTGTGCACACTTTTAATTAAAAACCACATTGATCAGAATCACCTTATTGTCTTTGTTTCTCTTCATAGGTCCATTAATGTCAAGGGTTTCCACACATGGGTACAGATCGTGTGACTGCAATGCCAGCCCCTCGTTGATTAACCTATTCACAGGTGTGAACAGACCTATTCATAACTGAGGAGAAACACATGTTGATCACCAACGGCCAAAACTGCTATCTTTGAGCCAAAGAATGTATAATCCCTCTTTTCTGAATCAGCAATAACAACGTACCAACATGTTTACTTGAAAACTGCATCAGATACAAAACTTAAACAGTTAACGACTGAATTAAATTCAAATAAACTAGACTGAATTAAAATGAACTGAACTGAAAACGACTGAAACCACATAAACTAAACTGAAGCCAAACTGAATTTAGTGAACTGAATTGACGAAGGTTAAAGCTGAACGTCTAAACTGCGCTCAACTGAATGGAACTAAAAAATCAATTGAACTGAATTTAAGTTACCTGAATTGATTTCAATTTACATTGAATTTAATATGACTGAATTGAATTGAGTTGAATCCTCTCACTGGTTGGCTGTTTTGAGTGGAGATCATTCATCCTTCCACTAAAAGCTACTTTACTATACATGAGATCCATAGGGGTCCTCGGTGAATTGTGGAGGAAGCATGGTAATGATGCACGCAATGTTTAATTTTACACTAAAGTAACTGAACGCCACTGTGTTCATGCTTCGCAAGCAAGTCCTCTTGGCTGGATGCTTTGCTGAAACCAGTTTTGCTGATCATGTCTTGTTCTATAATAAAATCTAAGTTTAACTTAGTTTGTTGCTGCTCTGTTTCTGGAGCTCTTCCCAATGTCTTATTCAACTGCTGCTCTGCATGTGTATGATGACAGGACTGGGCAATCTCACTGGTTAGGCTCTCATCAACCAGTTTCTGGTTAAAGAACTGAGAACTGAGCATTGGCTATTTAAGAAAACATGAAATTAGTGGTCAACTCATCTCTGCCCACCATGTTATTAAATCATTTATTTACCAGAAATAATTTAAATCAATTTAAAATTCCATGAAATCAGACCAACCAAAAGTTCCCGAAAAACGTACACCGACCGCAGAGATGTTCTTTCACATTCTGTGGCTCTTCTAACACAATAGGAAAACAAAGCAGGTATTGAAGCAAGAAAATATCAATTTACATTGAAGTACAGAATCAGCAACCTTTCTTTAATGGAAATCCTGTTTTTTCCTCAAGTTTAATGTGTGGTGTTGTACAGCAGCTGTTGTAATGAGGTGCCATGTGAGACATGACAAGAAAACGTCATAGTTACTGAGAAAGTGCAGAATAATGTGGAAAGGTTGTGGTTTTACATCTGAATGTTGTTGGTTTTATGGAGAGAATTCAAATATTTTTGAAAGGGGAATCCTTTTTATGTCACATTAGAGGTGCGATGTATGCCACAAATATGCAGTGGTCACTCATAGAAGGAAGAAGCGAAAGGAGAAAGATGTTGATTCATCACAAGAATACATACAAAAAGGAAAAAAAAAACTGATCTTTTATACTTCTAGATGCATTCTTTTTTCTATTTGAACTTCATGTCCTTCGGAAAAATCTGCAATCAACTACTTTTAGTCTTCCAAATTATCATGCAGCCGTTGCAGAGCCAGCTCAACATTACGGCATAGCAACCATCACCTAACAAGGATGGTGGGAAGAATAAACTTTGCAAGTGTTCAACTCATCCGAATGGCAAAGTTAACACCCGACTCATCCACACATTCCCATGCTTGAGGTTGCCATTAACCCTGGTGACCTGTAACTGTGTGTTTGTGTGAGTGTGCTCTGTGTGTTTGCATATCTATTGCTCCTTCTGTAGTGGAAGGCCAAAGGGACCACACTAGAAGAACAGAGGAGCCCTTCTATTATAAACAACTTTTAAATCAGACAGTGTGGAGGAGCAGAGTTTTTTCTTTTTTCCCCCGCAACAGATTTCCAGCCAGTGGCGAGGAGCTGTTATTTGTTGATCTACAGTGAAAGTGTTTTAAATAATGGGCAATCCCTTCTGCTAAACAATGTATTATTTTCCATAAATGACGGCAAGTTCTTAAGTACATTTAATAACGTCACAATTCATAATGGCACGTAATAAATGTTCCCATTTACAGCAGATTCATTGTGTCTTTACCTATCACAGTCGTTCATCTTCTCCCCCTTTGATCCAGCCTAATGCCTCTGTGACCAGGGCTTGAACGAGGCACGAGTTGCACATTTCAGCTGCTGTATCTAGCCAGTGCACGTTTGGCCTGGTGGAATGCAGCTTTGCATTGCTGAGTGCAGTGCAGATTTATGTTAGTGCTGTGGGGTGTGCATGTGGCTAGCAGATGGTGGCATCCTGCACGTCTTTCCTGCATCAGCTCATAACTGCTTACGCAGTACTCCAGCCAGTCCCTGCAGAATCTTTAACAACGAAATACGCTGGAGTTCTTAAACACTATTACTTCAAATGTTTGCAGGATGGCCAACATCTAAATCTGTGACAATAAGCACATCCATCTCACTGTCGAAAACACCTTTGAAAATAACTGTCAAATAAAACCCAATTCTCATACCTAAATGACAGAATAGGTTGAATGCCATAGTGATTTATATTGCCATATAAAGCTGAACAGAGGATTTCAGCATAAATGTGTTTTGAGAATGCAAGGATTGTGAAGATGTGTTTCCCTCAAGATTCTCCCTTCAGGGACTGAGATGTAGTTTCTGTGGTCATCAAGTTACTGTATCAAATGTTTTTTCACGCACTGACAGTTTGTCACTTGTGTAAAATTTCAATAAAAAAGCTACAAAAATAGATTTTTTTTACAGTAACTGACAGGTAATTTGTAGTAAACACTATGTGCCAACAAGATTAGTTTAATTATCGTTAGACCATTGATCATCCAAAATGTGTGTGGATTTTATCTCCCTTTATTTAAAAGTTAAATGCTGACTCTTTGTAAAAAGTTTTTTATGGAAAGATTGTGTTCATGGAGCTAAATTCCATTGTCCTAACGGAACCTTAAAGCTGTAGCAGGTAACTTTTGTACAATGGAATTTTTATATATTAAAATTTTCACCATGTCCTAACAGTAAAATTTGAGACAGATAATCTGTAAATAAATAAATAAATAAATAAATAAATAAAGCTCCTCTGGCTCCTCCCAGTGATTCTACTGCCATTTTCAGATATCCACCGCTCCCGGTCCGAAACAACCAATCAGAGCCAGGGGGAGTGTCTGAGCAGAGTCAATCCCCCTCATGTATGTGCTGCTTACACCCTTCCCTCCTTACAACAGCTTTAATCAAAAAGTGATAACTAAAGTATTTAGGATAAAAAGATTAATATAGAAGTATAAATCAATGTTGTGAGCATCAAAGTTATAATGATTTTTTGAAGATTTTGAAGTATTTAAGTGAGGATTTAAAAGATAAACTTATAATGAGCAAAATGAAATTAATTAGTGTGAACTGAATTCAGCTGAGGGCTGCAAGGTGGCAGGCTGTTAGCATGTTGCTTCATAACAAGATGGTTCAGTGCTTCTGTCTGTTTACATTTTCTTCCAACGCCTGGGGAGGATTTGTCCAGGTGCTCGAGCTCCGTATCAGGGTCCAAAATCTGGTATGTTTTTTTGTTTTTTTTAACTCCACATTATACTAAAGAATGAGTATATATGGTTGTTTGTCCTTTTTGTCTTTGTGTTGCCCTGTGATGTACTGTGTCCCAGGGCATCCTGAGTGAACCAGTCCGGATCTCCTGCATTGCTTCTGGGGTTACAGAAAATAGATTATATTGAATTAAACCTGATAAATAAATTCAGCGGGACATATTTTGATTAAAGGGTCTTGTACTATGGGTCACTGGTCATGTACTATGACTTTACAAATTTCTATGCTAGTAGCTCACTATGGTTGTATGCAACGGTTTCCCGATTAAATTTTCACACCCTGTTGGCTTATTATATTTTATTTCTGTGTCTTACACTTTTTGCTTTATTTGTTAGTTAACAAAGTGTTTCTGTGTATATTTACAACAACATGACAACGTAACCGGAAGTATGATACTATGCAAGCGCATAATGAGTGAACAAGGAGAAACAATAGAATTGACAGACATATATACAACATTATAATTATGTTATAACTATGTGTTCATTCTTAGCAGTGAAAGTTAATGTCAGTTGATCTGGTTTCAGTTAGATTGCAAAATAAATTACCATTTATAAGATAATTTTCATACCAATATAAAAACATGGGAGCTTTCTTTGGTCTTCCTCCGAATTCAGAGGTGGCCAACCAGCGCCAGTATAAGATCCAACAGCATTGCAAAGCTCGACAAAAAAAAATAACACATTTTTAATAGCTCAAATGCTATATAACATAACCCTTAATAGCTTTTAAGATTTTTTTACATCAGATATTCCTTTTCCTTAACTGACTCAAATACAAATCAGTTTAACTTTGCTCCCCCTAGTGGATCAGTTGGCGTAACTGCAATAAAGATGGCTGAACTGCAGACATGTGTAGAGAGCATCGTCGTTGGACAAACAAGCTGAAAGCAGAAGGAAGTTAACATTTTTCTGCAAGTTAAAATGATAACCTTTGACAAACCTGTCAAGTCGCTGCGAGCTGCACAGGACAGGGAGAAGAGCCACATATGGCACGTTCACCATGTGTTCACCACTTCTGTCCGAAATTAGTTAATAACATATATTAAGCAAATGCTATCAATGTTGAACACAACTCACATTTGTGTAATAATGCTTTAGCATACAAAACACGACCCTTCCAGTTCAGAAAAAGCTTTACCATCTGATGATCATGCAGAAAAGCTTTCATAGATCTAATTTAGAAGGGTTTACAAACAGCTCTTGCATAAAACCACAAGAAACAGTGTCATATGCCTCTCTGAGTCCACTAAACCAGATAAAGGTGGCTGGGAAGCTTCCAAAAACCCATCTTTGCAAGATTTAAGAGCTGGGCCAGTTTTCCAAAATCAAAATGAATGTCATGCTTCTCCTGTGATTCCGATGTTTGCCACTAGTTAGACTCTTCTTTTTTGCATCCTGTCATGGACAAGCTGAAAAGTATAATCTCAAATAAGACAAGTTTACAAGATCATGGACCTTGAGGAAGTCAGACTGACTCTCATCCATTCCTAAGGCAATGTCACTGTGAGCTCAAAAGATGTTTCTAGTAAGTTAGTCGGACACCAACAATTGCCACCAGTTGACAGAGTTTTGTTTATTTGTTAAATCAGACATTACATTTAAATAGCAGCTGTTTAAATGTAATCCAATGGTGTGAATGTACCACCATTGGATTGCAAATGAACTATGATTCTGAGATGAAACGGTTGAATGGGTAATAAATCAAGTCATAATGGACCACTCTCATTGGATGACAACCAAAGTTGAAGAAAATCCCCCTTTGACCCAAAATTAACAGCCAGTCAATAAGACCAGCAATTGTAACAGTCATACATTGCATTTTAGCTAGAATTAGCATGTGGAAGAAAGTAATTTACACAGCCTCAAGTGCCGCCACATGGGAGCTTACCAGCGAATACTTAATCTCATAAAAACCCAGTCAGAGCTGAGTGTTCCTTCCCACACACCTTGAAATAGCACGAGGCGCATGGGTCGCATTTATGTGCAGACGCAGATAAACACACAGATGCAATCGGACGAGTACACAACCCCCCCTCCCTTAGCATACGTTTTGCAAGTGTTCCACTTAGCAAATCAGATCCCACTCTCAGAGTCTGGGAATGTACAACAGTGTGGTTTTGTGTCACACTTTGCACCGCGACTTTGGGAATCACCTCGAGGTACTCTGATTCATCAATGTTTGCGTGGGTGTGTGTGGTGTTGTATGTGCGCGTGTATACAGTGTCTGCATGCACCGAGTCAATGAGACCACAAGGCTCAGACCACAAGAAGTTAAGGACACTAAGTGCTGTGACTACTGCATGTATGTAGACACACGTGCCACCACAAATCTACACATGCAGGCACTCATGTGCAATAACACACTCAGCTCGGGAAAAAAAGCAACATTTGTCACTGAGGACAAGGTGGCAATACCAATGCATGCCGCTTCTAAGTATTTTTCTTACTCGTTTTTTTTTTTTTTTTTTTTTAGAAAAGGAGAGTTCTTCTCTCACCTCATTAACTCAAAGTAAAACACTATCAGGAGACACTCGGAAAATAGAAAGGAAATGAAATTAGTCTGTTTTCCATTCATTCATCATCCTGTATCTCTGCTTAGTAAGCATACTCCCGTTTAAAATAAAGTGCTGGTAAGAATTTCCAGCTCACTCGTTCACCAGAAAACTGTTTTTTTCCCCAAACGTATCAGCACCATTGATGGGATAAAAAGGAAATGACAAAAAGACTGAGAAGAGAGCTCCAGTTAAGGAAAATTCTGTTGGAGACACACAAAAAAAAACACTGGATTCTATGCATTTACTACTTATTAATAAAACAGGAATTGATGTAGGTGCACCTTCAGTAAGCGTAGCAGATGTTCTGGCAGCGTTTGTCATCTGAACCTGTTTTTGAATGGTGCAGGTATAACTCTGGAGGTATAAGAGACTCTCTGTGCGAGCTTGTACAGCTCCTGTCCACAATTCAGGGTATCCTAAAGCAAAAATACCAGATCATAAATTCTCTCTGACATATCAGTCTAGGAAAAACTGCAGCTCACTTTTTGCAAAACATCTGTCAAGCTCACTGGAGTTGCAGCTACTTCTATTTCTGACTCACAGCTAAGTATTAAATGTATACAATTCAAAACTATGACTGAGTTTTAACCCCCGCTCATCCTGCTGGGAGCTTTTTGTCTCAGAGTGAAGCTTTTCTTGATTTAGAAAATAGTTCATTGTTCATCTGTGCTGTATGGGTCAGAGTTGTGTATCTTCACAGCAATTCAACATCCTATTGCCATCCCTAACCTCCCATTTCCAAGTCTTTAGAATCTGGCATCTGAATCAGACGAGTTTGTTTATACGATGGGGAGTACAGTCCATGAGTTCAGTAGGGGTACCTTTGTTAAAGCTCCTGGATGAGAATGCGTTCATTATGTTTTGTTGCTCAGTGGTTTTTAGGTGAATGCTATCCCGACAGCCATCCCTCTAAGGTTTGTAAGACAGTCTTGTAATGTGTTTCAGGCTGAAATA
Source organism: Fundulus heteroclitus (assembly GCF_011125445.2). Taxonomy (NCBI): domain Eukaryota; kingdom Metazoa; phylum Chordata; class Actinopteri; order Cyprinodontiformes; family Fundulidae; genus Fundulus; species Fundulus heteroclitus. The sequence goes on from NC_046362.1 coordinate 22,887,254, forward strand.
GATCGATTTTGTATCTTGAGATCAAAAGCCACGATATCAGAATATGTACCTTACAACAGTATTTATACCTTTTGACCCTTTTCAACATTTTGTCACACTGACCAATCAGTGACTGCAAATTGCCCCCGAGCTGCACGCCCTTAGCTCTGACAACATTGTTGGGGTTTTACATTACCAACACATTGCAGTCAGAGGAATTTTGTTATAAAACATAGGTACAAATGTCTGTATGAAGGTAACTTAATTTTAGTTCATAGTTCCATTGTATGCCTAATAGATAAATTGAAGGGTGATGCTTATCACTTCTGGTGTGTTTTATAGATTTTGGATATACTCTATGTACTGTATGTTGCAACTTCTTGTTGTATAAATTGGGTTTTGTTAGCAGTGATAACCCAACAGGATTTTTTTTTTTGCACAAACGTTTAGTTTAAAATAACATTTGCTCTCTTAATAATTTCACTGTAAATTATTGCCATGGATAGCTTGATGGCAGCATGGAAACATTTACTGCAGTCTGTTGTAACTATTTTAAGTTACTAATACATTTTTTTAAGTTATATATAAACTGGGTATTAAAACTTGGGCTTTAATGTTGTGAAATAACTTCACTGACTTGATGTACAACTTATTTGAAAATTTTGTTCCTTGACGTTTTTGCCTTAATGTTGGTAGATGAGCCACAAAGCGAGCATAATAGAAATTCCTTACCCCATTTCCCATTGGGGGACAAAATCAGTTGTGCGGCAATTGCACACAAGGCAGGTTCAGGGATTAAGTTGTGGAAGTTTTATGCAAGGTTAAGTAAAAAAAACAACAACAAAAAAAACTTAAGCTTTGTGTCTTTCATAGAGCACCGTTCAGGTCCTCATCCAAAGAGCATAAAGGCACCTTGAAAACATGATGGTGGCAGCATGGTGTGGGATTCCTTATTTTTATCAGGGGCAGGAAAGCTGATCAGACTTGAGCCTTGAGGTGGGAGCAGAGGGTCCCTTGCAGCAGGACAACGACCCGAAACAGCGAGCCAGAGTTAACGAAAAGATGAATTTCTTAGATCTAAACATATTCATGTGTTATGACCCAGTCATAGTTCACACATAAATTAATTTAGCTGAGTTTAAACTATGCCGTTGAAAAACCTTAAATGGCATGAATATGTTTGCAGGACTCCGTGAGAAACATTCATTTTGTAACATGCAGTATATTATAGGTTATAGTAATCGTACATTTTTAAACTAAATATGTTTCAGCAAAACAAAGTATTACTGAAAGACATCTAAGTGAAAAGCTGAATATTAAATGCTTTGCATTATAACTAATACTTATTGAATGCATAAAACCAACTTATAATTGAGGAAGTTGTTTTCTTCGACAAAAGTAGTAAAGTAAACAATTTTTCCCAGCCAATGGTTTGTTGAGAGATTGTAAAAGGACAGCATTAATATCCCTTCAGAACTGCAAAAGACATGTTTGACAAGGTGTGTAAGGGTGTCTGAGACAATATACAAACAACTTTAGGCCAAAGGAAAAAAAAAGCTAACACATTTTAAAGTTAGTAGTATCATTTAAGGTTTAACTCAAGATTTAACTACATCCTTTAACTGAGGATAAATATCTAAGACTGGGTTTGGGAATTCTTGTTGAATGGACCGAACTAAAGAGCTTCAGACTTGCTTTAGCTGAGCAGTTTATGCATTTATCTGGAAGGAAATGCTCAGCCAATATTTGTGTAAGCTTCCTTAAAGCCAAGTGATAACTTGAGCTTTGATTATTCATCTCCACACTTATTTGGCTCTAGGTTTGTTATGACTACGTAGAATACCATTTTAATTGGCTGAACTGATGTATGACAGCTTGTTATCCTTACAACCTCCAGTTGTAAGGATAACGGGTATAGCGAGAAACCCAGTTTTCCCTCCCAATGGCAACACATTGTAGCTCATTCCAAGGCATTCCTAAGGTCTGAAGCGAAAGACAGTCGTTCTATAGTATTTTGGGTTTGACCCAGGGTGAAACCTTCAACATTAGTGAATCAGGATGCTGTATGGACATCAACTGACTCCTTTCGATGCAGAAGAGGAAAGGATTTACTTAAAGTTACAGTGGACAATCTTTTTTCTTGCTTCAAGTTCCGGGGGGGGGGGGGGGGGGGGGTCATCTTATCTATTGGTTGTCCCACATGCCAATCATTATGACACATTCACATAACACCAATGTGTGTACTCAATCTTACATAGTCTCCTAGGTAGGAGAAAGAGAGCAGCTAGCATGGTCTTGCACGTGTACAGTTCTTCAAAAAGTGACTTGGGTATTTCTTACCTACATTTCCGTAAAAATCGTTCACTATACTGTTAAGGTTTTCCCTGTATGACCGAGCTTCTCATCCAATCTCTGAAGGTGAACCCAGCCACCCTACAGATCAAGCTCATTTCAGACGCTTTGATCCAAGATGCTGTTGTTTCATGAACAACTTTCTTGTGTACAAGACACCATGATACATATTTAAACTACTCTGCTTTAAACAATGACTGATCTCCGACCTGCAGGTTGCAAGCCAACTTTTTCCAGTTTTGGTCCAACCCTGTATTAGTTGATGTGAACTATCTACAGTTTTGCAAGAGTGTTAAGTTTGTGGCTGTTTCTTTCAGCCAAAGAATGTCCGTGTTACTGCCCTAAAAAGTATTGTTGGCTGAGACTGTTGGTATTATCAATCTGCTTCATTAGATGTGACTCATTAGTTTGCTCTATGTGAGCCAAAAGTCGAAGGAACTTTGGGGGTTTGCGAGAGGGAAGGAAAAAGTATGTTTCTGCGCTTTTCTAAATTTCATCGCTGTTTGGAAATAATCCCAGAGGACTGATGATCAGCTAATGGGTGACTGATACAGCTAGCAACCCCAGGCAAGAGAAATATGCATCAAAACAGACATTGTGTGCGTGAGGAGACCTTCCCAAACTTACCATTTGGTTATGTTTAGACAATTAATATCCACAAATAGAGCTACATTAAAATTAAAGGTTAGAGCTGTTTTAGATTGCTAAAATGTGGGGCAAGTCTGACAAGCTATACGCCTGTCACCTCTCTGATGGGAAATCATTTTATTACATGTAAAAATCAGAACTATTTTTTGAAAAGGTAAAATAATTTACAGTATATAATACACTTGTGAGCTTATCTGAATAATAATGCCACACAAATGTTTCAAACACAAATATTCTAAACACAAATGGGGAGAACAGCATAAACCAACTCTCTGTGCAACTCTTGCAACCCTGGCTCTGACATTACTAGGCTCCACTTGTTGCTGATCCAAGCATGCTGGGTCTCCTGTGTGCACTCATTTCCTTCCTTTCTTCTAACAATGTAATGGTGAAGGAGAGGCTCAGTCTTGAAGAGCAAAGAAAGAGATGTGGGGAAGATGCAAATCTATCTGCATAAGTCTGTTATTACCAATGTGACAGGACTTTTCTAAAGAGAAAAAGAGTATCTATGAACAGATTTCGTTTTAGCTGCACTTACAGTATGTCTTTGGAGGCAGTGATATAAGTGCTACCATTGCTTCTGCAGACAGTGAAATATGGAATGCCAGTGCTGCCGAAATTTGACAAATATTTGGCTTGTGGACCCCAAACAAAATGTCCTATAATAGAGATAACCCCATGATGTCTTAGAGAGTCATAGAGAGTGGTTTGTCCTATAAAAAGAAACATAACACCTTCTAGTACCGTCACCCTTCAATCATCTCCATGATGTCAAACAGGTGGGTGTCCCTCAGAAACTTTGTTCATTGTCTTTAGTATTTATTGTTCTACTAATACTGTATAAGACAGTGATCCTAGCACTGTTTTCATATAAGATTTCTGACTACTATGCTGAATATTACAGGCATTTTCTGAACATATTTTGGTGGGGTTATTTTTTTTCTTTACTCTTTACTATATAAATAATCAAGATACAAATGGCCTGTCACACTTCAACTCAGTCAACACAAGTTATCTCAAGGCACTTTACAAAGTCAAATTTTATCAAATCATTCAGAACAATTGGTCAAAAAGTTTCCTATCAAAGGAAACCAAGTAGATTGCATCAACTCTTGACAGGCAACATTCACTCCTCCTGAGACAGCGCATAGCCACAGTGGACAGTCGCCTGCATTGTTGATGTCTTTGCAGCAATCCCTCATACTGAGCATGCATGTAGCGACAGTGGAGAGAAAAACTCCCCTTTAACAGGAAGAAACTTCGAGCAGAACCAAGTTCAGTAACAACAAATTGAATTTGTATTCAGTTGTTCCAATCAACTAATTTTGATGGCTAACGTTGTACTTACCTGCAATCGAGTACCTTACCTGCTTCAGACATTACAACGTTTTTTTTTTCCCCAAAGGTAAATGGTATCTGGTTGAAGTACAAGAATATGACAGTATATTTCCACTTTGCCTAACCCTAACTAAAAGCAACTTACTGGAATATCCTAATGTCTGCACTTGCACATGTACTGATGAGCAGGTGAGGACTTGCATGAAATTTTTCCGAATATAAGAATGCTTCTTGCTCTATATATACAACGCTGCATGAGCACATAGAAGCAAGAAGTGAGCATGTGTATTTTCAAAAAACAGTCTTTTAAGTTTAAAAAAAACAACGCTTCAGATTCAGACGGGCAGTTTGCCAGTAGTTTGTCACAGTGACTCCTCAAACATATTAGGAAACCGAGTTCATATTTTACTGCAGCATTATGATTGTTGAGCTACATCGAGTGAGACACAGAGAAAGTTTAACTGAACGAGAGAAAATAAGTTAGAAAGAAGATTAAAAAAGCAGTCAAAATAACAGGTTAGAAAGTGGAATTGATCAATGAAATCATACCACCACCAGTCATCCCCAATCATTGACATAAGGCAGAGATGTATTGGATAAAAAGGAAGGAAGCGGGAAGGAGGGGAGGAATGTGGGGGGGAAAGTCTGCTTATAGGGATTTCATTGATGCAGCATTTACCGGATGACAGAACGACTGGACACCAGGCCAAAATAGCTGTCAGAAGGCAGGACAAAAAATTTCCTTCACTTCTTTGCACCACTGACACATCCTCTTATTTGGCTAACGTTTAATGCCTTTGGCAGTAAATGACACTCGTTAGCTTTTCTGTTTTAGAAAGCCTGTGTTTTCAGTTTCTGTCAAACTCCATATGCATTTTATATTGTTCTCAGCAGACTCTGCAGATCTGCATCTGCGAATCTGCATTCCTGATGTCCTTTTGCATCCAATCTCATAAATCAATCAGTTCGCCCATAAAAAGATTTTAAAGGAATACCGGGTTAGTCCCTTGGTACTGGAAACAAGATTTTAATCGCTGGCTCCTGGAATTGTGTCTCCTCCTGCTCTGTCAATGTAATTGTGCTTCCATTGTCTTTTTCGTTCAAATAGATGGATTATATATGGTACCACTCTATTATGCAAACATGTTTAACGTATTCATCCAAGATTGCAAAAAAATAAAAAAATAAATAAGACATGGTTTATAGCCTTACTACTGTTCAGTCTGACTCACAGCAAACCCACATCCTTTACCCCTTGGAGGTGGAACGTAGTAATCTGAGCTAATTATATTGAACACTACAAGTATTTGGCAGAAACGTGTGTGATGTACGCACATTATGCCAATAAAAAGATTATATCAGCACGTGCAACTGCTCAGTTTATATTGTGCATCGATCTAATAAAGCCCTGCGCACACACACACACACAGCCCAGCATTCTTGTCTGCTGCACTCAGACAAGTTGATGGCACACCTGGCAAAATACAACGCTGCTATTACACAGGGGGAATGCCACACCTGGCAGGAGCGGGTATGATTTTCCACCTTTTAAATAAGTGCTGTAGTTAGGCTGGCACAAGGCAGCAGACTGGCATGATAGGGCAGGCTGCGGTTTCCGAGAGGGGAGGCGAGGAAATGTGAGGCGGAGACATTGTTTGATGAGGTTATATAAATTGGGGGGCGAGGTATTTTCTCTGCAGAAGCAGTGGACCTGTCTGTATGCTCTACCTCAGCCCTGACATGGACATGTGCCACACCCTGGAAGCGCTTTTCTCTGTAAAGTGTCAGCATTGGGCTGAAGGCTGCAGGGCTACAATTGTCAAATAAATCTAATAAAGGAAAGAGCATGTGGAAGGCAAGTGTTAACAGTATCATAACAGGTATAAGCAGAATGATTGCTGCTGCTACATTATAGTATTTGAACACAGATTTTAAAGCCAGCATGCTTGCAACATCTAAAACAAACAAACAAACTCAAATGATCTTGTTTCAATCTTCTACAGCTGATTCCTGCTCCTTGTCTGTGTCATAACATATAATTCCTCCTAGAAACACAAGTCTTTTCTAGCTGGAAACCACCACACTGAATGTCACAGCAAAACCTTCAGACAGCCCATATTGTGTCCAGATGAGGTCTTCAATCTCTGTGGTTTGTCTGTCCTTCAGTGTGTGTCCACTGCTAATACTGCTGGCTGAACAATTCTTCGCCGCTGGAGCTTTCTCAAAAGTTGAAAGCAAAGCTAAAGTAAAATTAATCAAATGCATGTGCACAACTGTGTCCACCCATGTGCACCGACCTCCACTGTGTGTCTTTAGCCATGCACCACGCTATGATTCATGCAGACACCAAACTGCGATTTTGGAAAAGCAAAGCTGTCAAACACACTTCAACATTCTGATCAATGACGCAAGCACTGTTTGCACCCTGAGATGTGAATAGCACCCTTCACTAAGTTAGATTCAAAGAAAAATCACACATTTGGCCTCACAGATATCCTGTGCACATACAGGCATAGAAGAATTGTAAAGATATTTTACCCACAGCTCACTCTTCTGTGCTGCACAGTGACTTCTTCAAACTCCAGAATGTCAGGTGTGCGGCAATCAGTCCTCTCCTTCCTTCGCCTCCCCTTTCCTGCACCCACTTCTCAACCTGTAGTTATCGTGTGGCACTAGTTGCACTCAGCTGTGGTGTGTAGTGAACTAAGACAGAGGGGGAAAAGGAGGAGAGATGGGAGGGATAGAAGGACAAATGAGTCCTGCCCAGACTGATGATAGAGGCTTCCAAAAAAACGCCCTCAGGAGAGAAAAGATTAGAACACGTCGCTTGAAGTTTAACTTTCTCATCACTGTGCTGTTTCCACTCGCTTATTTTACCAGCTTAATTTTCTTCTGTTCCATTGTCCCAGTAAGTTTTCCTAAAACCAATCTTGCCCTCCTGATGTTCTGCCAATCCTTAAACCACAATCTCTGCATGCCTTGTTCTCTGTCCCTACAACTCAGAAAATCTCTCCCTTCTGCAGTCTTTCCTGTTTTCATCCAAATTTGTCTTAATTCCCTCTGTTTTCCCCCTTGGCTGTCTTTTTGCATATACATACTATGCTTAGAGTTTGCCCCTTTCTGTCCAAATGACTACGTCTCTCCTCTCACAATCTGGTGTGCAGCTGTAAAATAAGAGACACACCTGTGTGTGCAACTGTGCATGTAGGTGCATTTGGGAGGTGGAGACCTCACTGTCAAGTAAAGTCAGAAATATTTTTGAGTTTACCATCCATACTGTTTTTTTTAGCTTCAGTCTGGATCCCAGAACACGTAAACTTTGACTATAAACTTATATTCTGCCTTTTTTTTCTCTCTCACTATTTATTGAAGTACTCATTTTATAGAAAATCACAGTTTATTTACTGGTGGCCAGAGCAAGCAGGTCCATCTCAAATTCATCTGGCAAATGCAAAGGACGACAGGGAATCTTCTGTGGAACTGTTATTGACTTAAATATGCTGACTCCAACAAATAATTACATGTGGTGTGCCACATGCTTGTGCTTTGTCTAAAATGTTATGCACTAATAATAAAAGAAAATTATCAAAAATCCTATAATTCACTTTGATTTTAGATTATATTGCAATATATTTCATAGTAAAAGCATATTATAAACTCAGTCTTATAATGTATGACTTTGAAATTCATCCATCCATTGTCTATACCCACTTTTCTACACTATCTCCAACATGGTCATTGTGCAAGAGGCAGAGTACACCCTGGACAGGTCACCAGTTCATCACAGAGACTCAGGACAAACAACCATGTATGCACACACTCACCTGAGGGTGATTTAGAGAGACCATCTAATCTAAGAGTCAAGTTTTTGGACTGTGTGAGGAAGCCAGGGTACCCCGAGAGAACCCACACAGGCACAGGAAAATGTAGAAAGATCCGAGGCCAGGGCTTGACCTGTAAAATCTAGAAATATGTTAAGATTGAATTACTGTTGGTCGCCTGTGGGGACTACAAAGGTCTGTGTTAGGTCCTAAATATTTTATAGATTGCATAGGATCACATGTCCTAGGAGATCAAGGGTTTCTAAAATACATCCCATCTGGCAGAAAACAAGCATGTGAAAATTAAAGTGACTTTAATTCCACTTCTCCGTGTGATTGCCGGATTTGCTATTTGTATGAACAAGCAGATGAACATCTGTATCCAATAAAGTGGCTGATGAGGGTAAAAGTGATTATATAAAAAAAGTAGTTTTAATACCCTTATAATTCTGCCCACATTTTTTTTGGTCTATAATTTCTTTGACTGTTCCCTAACTGAATTTCAGCTTGTTTGCAGTTGTTTCACAGATGTTATTGCTCATCGAACAAAACGTATTCTTGCCAAAAAGAGGGGGAAAAATGGACACAGCAAAGCATGGGCACTAGATAAGAGTGATACGCACATATACACATTAGTCATAGCCTTGACAGCAATTCAACTTGTTTGTTGGGGAGAGAGTGCACGTGTTTTAAGGTTAAAATTACTGGGGGGTTTCACTTGGGCCCTGACCTCATTAAATTGAAGGCAAATTGAGAAAAAAAAAATCTATGCTTCAAAATGTTCATTGAAAGTCCAAAAAACATGATCTACAACCTGTCCCAACTTAAATGTACTCAAACATTTGGGGGGGAAAAAGAGACAGGAACAAGAGCTGGTTTCCAGTCCAGCTGTTAAGTCATCTCATAACGTGATGTAGAGATAAACCAGAGCGCCGCTGACATCTTACCGATCATGTTAACACATATTGAGTTTCATAAAATATAACAGGCCAGAGAAAACAGCACTGAGCAGGTTAAAATTCTGGGTCACCAAGACCAACTTGACAATCATCTTGACCTGTTTTATCAGCACACATGGGATATCTCCATGATGACTATCAGCCACATCTTCTGTATCCTTATCTGCGGTCACATGCACTTTCCTTCCTCAGACGAGGATTACTGCGATACGATTCCTTTTCTCATTCTCCCCCATATTCCCAGGGAGTAGTACTTGAATCAAACTTGAGTGGATGAGAGTAGAAAATGATTCAGTGCTTAAATGATGAGAAAAATCCTGTTTACGGCTTTGGGGGCCTTGACCTATGAGTCACTGCAGTCTTCGAGAATTTCACACAGCTTCCTCTCTTTGCTGGAGAGCTATCCCTGTCTTCTATTATCCCTGCTGGTCTAGTTAAAACAGTCTTAGCTTTGGTTTTTCAAAACATAGATTTATTCTGTTGTAAATATTTTATTAGGACTGTTGTATAAATGTATCTGTCAGTCTATGTATTTGGTGATACTTGAAGGGAAAAAGTGCTGGACAATCCTCAAATTGGAAGGTTCTCGGTCAAAAAGGATTTTTTTTCTGCCATCTGTTTATTTTGTTTTTTAGGTACACCAAATGAATACACCTGCCTATGATGTGAAACCTAAAACTTAATGTTTTGGGAATCAAGTGGCCGAACTGAGCTTCCTTTGGAGGGTGGCTGGGCTCAGCCTTAGAGATAGGGAGTAGAGTCGCTGCTTATCTGCATTGAAAGGATCCAGTTGAGGTGGTCTGGCCATCTGATCAGGATGTCCCTCGGGCACCATCGTTTGGGGGCTTTCTTGGCACCGCCCACTGGGAGGGGAGACCCCAGGGGTAACCCAGAACTAATTGGAGAGACTATATATGCCATGTGGCCAGAGAATACTTTGGTATCCCCCAGAATGAACTGGAGGATGTTGCTGGGGAGACGGATGTCTGGGCTTAGCTTCTGGACCCGTTTCCCCCGCGACCTGATCTCAGATAAGCAGAAGACGAACGATGGATGGATGGATGGATGGATGGATGGATGGATGGATGGATGGATGGATGGATGGATGGATGGATGGATGGATGGATGGACGGATAGATGGGAATCAGGATAAGAAATATGAAATGTTTTTCATTATTGGACAGAAGACTATCTCCAGCAATCTGTTACAGTAGGTGGTGGTGTATCTGTTAAGATTTCAGTGATTGGATCAACATCTTGGCCTTTGTCACACACTTTTAGCAAGTTTGACAATCTTTGCCTGAGGGGTGGAACACTATCTGAAGGGGCAGAATGTAATAAGTGGTCTGCTTGGTTTGCAACAGTGTTGAGATGCTTGGTTTAAATGAGGATCAACATAATAAGTTAGTGGATGGGGATGCAGTTCTTAAATTGATATTTTTAAATGCCAATTTGATCGGGTGTTTTCTGGCATTCTTAAACCTTTACAATTATTATGTAGCTTGTTAGCATATTTATATTTGATAAAAAGCACAAGTCTCACAGAATTTGCATCAGATTATATGACCACTCATACAGCAGTTGCTGGTATCTCACATACTGAATTACAAATGAAACAGTGTGGCAATTTTAAAACTTGATTATTTAAAACCAATGAAATCCCATGTGCATTGCCAAGAAAGCTCGATGTTTTTCACATTTTGCAAAGTGACAACCAAAACTTCAACCTATATTGATGAGATGTCATTTGACAGGACAGTACAAAGTACATAATTGTTAAGTGGAAAGAAAAAAATGTTTTCAGGTGTTTTTACATAGAAAATTCTGAAAATTTACGGTGCATTTGTTTATAGCCCCCTCTACTTTATTTTACTCAAAATAAAATCGGATGCAACTAGTTGCTTTCACAGGTGACCTTGGAAGAAAATAGAGTCGAGACGGGTGTAATTTCATGTCAGTATAAATTAGGACTGAGATTTAGATTTTTTTTAAAGTTAATTTTATATATTAAATATTTACAGAAAAATAAAACACAGTAATCACACTGTAAAATGTAAACCGATATGCCATCTAAACTACAGTAAAGAAAAGATTTCCAATTAAATGCACAATGATCTGCGAGCTGCAAAATGCTCCCCTCCCTCTTGCCTTGGCCAGAAGCAGACAGAAATAAACAGGGCACCATTTATTGGGGCGTTATGTGATGAAACAGTGATGGGAAACTGAAGTAAAATTTGACCAAACCTGAATGAAATAGCTTCAATTCCAAGATCAGAATGTACTTCGGCTTTCAGAGTCCTGGCAGAGAGACATTATTTTGATGCAGGTATGCTAGAGAAGGGAAGCAACTAAAAATTTCATGATAGTAGCTCTAAAGGATTGGAATGAGCAACATCACAATAGGCAATGTAATTTACTCCAAATACTAAAATGATTCAGTTGCTTTCTCAAATATCACTCCCATTCCAACATCACAGCAAGGAAAATTCTAACCTGTTGTAATAAGTGTAAACCCTGGTTATATGGTGCCATTGCATTCATGGGTTTTCAACAATTCACTGCAAGTCCATCCATCCATCCATCCATCCATCCATTTTCCTACACGCTTTATCCCTGTTGGTGCCTATCTCCAACTCTCAATGGGCGAGAGGCGGGTACACCCTGGACAGGTCGCCAGTCTGTCGCAGTCACTGCAAGTCTTTCATGGATATTTGAATTTAACCAGTTCTTCTCTTTATTTTGGGCATAACATTATCACCACCTACAACCAAAATAACCCTGACGTGTGAAGGCATGGACTACACAAGACCACTCAAGTGTGGTGTGGCATCTTCCTGCAAGATGTTAGTAATAGTTATTTTAAGTCTGATCAATTGCACAGAGGGGCATCGATTGGGTTGGACTTGTTTGTCCAACAAATCCCACAGATGCCTAATTTGATTTAGATACAGGGAATCTGGAGATGAAAGAAAATAAGGGGAATAAGCATTTTTGAGTTCCTTAAACTATTCCCTGAGCATCTTGTGATTTGTGGCAGGGTGTGTCATGTTGAATTGATCCCTGATACATGCCACCCACTAACAGATCCACCTATGAAAATATAATTCAAGTTATTTCCAGTGGTCATAATGTTAGACCTGACAGATGTATGATGAAGAATGAATTTTATTAGGCCAGAAGCTCCCCTTTAAATTTCACCTAAACAAATACGATGGACATCAGGTTTGGTTAGAGAGTTTTCAACCATCTTTCAACCACATTTAGGCATGAATAGACATATTTATGTGAATGTCTTTTCCCATTTCACTTTTAACCGCAATTTAAAAGCTGTTTAGACAGATGCTAAAATTATGTTTTATATGTTTAGTAAAACTGCTTGAGGGGTTGCTGATACTTTCTATTACAAAAACATACAGCTGGTATTAGAGCAAGAATGGGAAAAATCCCATAGGCACTTGTACAAAATAGAAATAATATCAAAATAATTCCTATTCAGTGCCAAATCATCCTACAAATAAAAAAAAAACTTACTGTCATAAAGCCAAGCTCATGCCAGCTATCAAGAAACATTTACTTCACCCCAGCAGTACCAGCGATTTGTTTCGTATTGAAGAATGAATTTAGCATTTTGGATGTAACTCCAGTTCTACTAGTGTGCTTTGCCAATTCTGCTGTGTTTATTTCCTATAGTTTTAAAAACCGCCGAACTCTCTCCCAGACTGTTTTTGATAATGCAGTCCACTCGTTTTCAGGTTCGCTTTGCAGTGAAGGCAGTTGCTGCCAGTGTTGGAATAGTATTTTTTTTTCCCCTGCAGGATTTTCCGCTATTAAATCAGGCTTTCCACTATCTGCAGGGATGTGTATGTGTGCTTGCATTTGCACAGGAGCCATTAGGACCGCAGTCTCTGAAAAATTATTAGCTAAAGTATTCCCCATACTGGCTTGATTTTCCCAAAAACACAGCCAAAGAGGAGGTGCAGCAGTTTTTGTTTCTCTAGGATGACTTAAATTAAACTAAACTGAAAGATAATTATGACATTTTTCCACACTGACACTGAAGAATTACTACCTAAACCACCTCTAAGCTCATTATGACCCTTAACCTGAAGTACTGTATGACTTAGATGTGAATCATTTTCGTATGCACTGGGGTCCCACGTGACTCAACATGTGGTTAAGTATGGTTTAAGCGTATATTGTGATAAATGGTTTGAAGAGAAACACTCACTGGAAATTTTTGTGCATCGCAGTTCCAGTTAAGAGTTAGGCTTACCAGCATCCGCAGGGGGCCGTATTAACATACGGGATAAAGGTATGAGGAGGTGGAACATTGTGATTTGGTAATTCATGAACTTTAGAAAACATTCACATTGACAAGAATCATTTAGTCATCACAAGTAAGGCAACCCCAGGACCAAAAAGTCAAAAGATTGCCCACAAATACGTTTTTTTTTTGTTTTTGTTTTTTGTTATCGAAGGTCTGGCCAAACGTTTGACTGGAATCGTGTGTTGAAATTTTTAAATGTTTAAATGGCAACAAAGGAATAAAGGATCTCTTTTCTTCTGACATGCATCACTACCAGTTCCAAAAACACCATACTGAGATTTTTCTTTCTGTCTGGCAACAACGCTCCCGCTTGTTTGAACATTTGCACCCTTTTTTTTCTAAAAGACAGGTGCTTCAAATAAATTAAAGGCTGCAAAATACCCAATTATCATGACCTCATCAAATGTGAAATGCAATAAACCATAAGTTCATGCAGGCAAACTGCCGTCAGATCAGGACAGACTTAAAAGATTCCAAAACGGCAAAGTGCAGCATAGCTCTGAGGATGATAAATTACAAAAAGAACCCTTTCTCATAAAGGGTCTATCGGCAGAGAAACTAGAAATGTAGCCCTCGAGCTAAAAGACATGTATGTGCATTATAAGGGTCATTTGAGCAGATAATAAGTGGAATCCAAGCCCAGCGGTGTTAAATTCTTCACTGGGTGACTGAACTAAAAGGTAAAGCAAAAGGTGTAGATGTGTTTTTGTTGAGGTGGATATGCCTGATGTAACAACGGTGAGATTCAGCTGTACTGGACTGGAATGCACTGAAGTCAATTGGTAATGTTTCCATTTGGTCTTATCATAGCTGGAGATATACAGAGCTTTGGAAAAGGAACTTCGGTTAATGTTGTGGGGGGGCTATGTGACAGATCAACACAATGTGAGTAAATGAAGATTTAAAGTAGGTTTTAAAACTTTTTTACTAATGAAATTCTGAAATTTGTGGCATACAAAGTTAAAACTTTCCAGAAACATGTTTCGCTGCCTTAACAGCTGCCGTCTTTAGGCTTTGCCTTCACCAGATTTGTACATACTGGAATTTGTAGGCATTCTTCTTCATGAAATTGCTCAAGCTCTGTCAGATTGGACGGAGAGAGTCCGCGGACACCAGATCTCAAGTTCTGCCACAAATTCTAGACTAAAGGACTTTGACTGGGCCATTCTCACACAGGAGTAAGCTTTGATCCTGTCATTGTAGCTCTGTTTAAAGCGGTTGACTCTCCTTTCCAGTCAGAAGTCTTTTGAAGCCACTTGTTGATTGTCCTCCAGGATTGCCCTGTATTTAGCTCCCGTTAACTTGATAAGCTTAAATGGCTTTTCAAGGCATCTCCCACAGCCTGATGGTACCATCACCATGTTTCACAAAAGAGATGGTGTTTCCATGTGGATTTAAAAGTTATACATCAGTTTCAGTGGATGTCGAAAACACTGCAGACACTGGGAAGTGTATTCATAGACAAACAAAATTTACTTTTTATTATCCATTTTATTATTATTCGATTAACTGCGGATTGCAAATAAAAATTTAGACTATTAGCATTGAGCAAAATATGTTGTACTGGAAACACACAACAGCATAATGCTTCCACCACCATGCTTTACTTTGTGGATTGTGTTGATAAGGAACAGGGTAAAATGCTACTGTTCTTTCACGCATTATATTTTCAATGTTTCCTGTGTCTACAATTTCTCAAAGGCAACATGTGGCACGAGTGGAAACAATGCACTGACCTTTGCAAATTAATCGATGGTTTGGAAATCAAATGGATTTGTTGGACATTGGATAAGAGCTTTTTACCCATTTTTACTACCCCAAAACTAGCTAAACAACAAGTTATGCTATGGTTTATCAATTTTTACCAACTCAATCCGTGAGAGGCAGGGTACAAATGATAAACAATTAGGCAACCAAATACAGTGACAAATTAACCTGCATCCATCATTTTGAATGATGGGAAGAAGCCAGAAAAGGACCCATGCATACACAGGGAAAACATGCAAACTTCTCCCAGAAAGGCCCCAAACATGATTTCAACCCTCTTGCAGCAAGGCAACAATGATACAAAATGATCAGCAATGCTAACACTGAGTGGAATACAAGTGTTTCTTTTTAAGCATGTTACCTTTATATTTTGGATGTATACATTATGTCACATGCTTTTATAAAGGTATCCTTAGTACACTCATACATTCAGCGTACAGCCTTTGAAGATCAAACACTGTTATTTTATCTGTGCATGACATAATATTTGATTATTAATTTTATTGGACATTTTAAACAAGAATCGTTATTTGAAGTCATCTGAAATGTGAACAACTTCCATAAAACACAATATGACACCAGGAGGAGGCTAAGATTACTACAAGGGAAAGAGCATGTTTTCGTATTATTTCATTTCCAAAACATGTTTATGTAACTAAACCGTGCAACCTTATAACTGCAGAATTTATCCAACACAAAAAACCAAAGCTCTGCCGACTATTAAACATGAGTTGTGATCACCTGGAAGGGTTTCTTCACTTTCTGTCACTTTGCGTTCTCTTCATCCACCCCCTGCTGTGCCCATGTGGGGGTGAAGGGTGTCAGACAGGATGGGGATGAGACAGGATAGGATGAGGAGGACGTGCGACCTAAATATGGCTATTGCAGCCTTGGCCACAGGGAGACAGAGAAGGGGACCACAGACCTCAGCAGCGTACAATTATCCAAAACAAGAAAGTCAAGCCAACCTCCTCTCACTGAGACTCACGACACGAGTATTACGGAATAAAGCCAATGCAGGATTTTGCTGTCCCTCACCAATCCGCAACACACTTTCAGTTTGTTGTAAACACATAATGATTTGCAAAACCCCTTCACAGCGTGCATGGTGGCACTACAGCATGATGAGCAATCTAAATATAAATATCTACCACTCCTTATAGCACTTGGAAGACCGTTGTACAACTAAATATATCTCAGGAATAACATCATTACCGCATGCGTTAGGCAAATAGCCAAACCCCAACAACGCCGACCGTTATAAGTGTGCACTTCAAACCGTGTAACTTCTGACACAGAGATAAGGTCTTCTCTGCCTTTGGAGTATATAACTGGGAGTAAAATGTTAAAGGCCGCCTGAAGCTGGCACCAACTGGCATTCCACAGGACCAGCCAGGGGCTTCCCGAGGGAGTCGGCGCCTGAGCGGCAGAGCACAATTTCCTCATACATTGCTTTCTGTTGTACCTGAGAAGGCCGCGTGAGTGCTGCAGTTCAGATTGCACCTAAAGTGACCGATTGTTTGCATACATGCAGCGAACTAGATCAGAAGGTTTCCACTCCCCGCTGGACCTGGAGGACATCCAGCTACAGGAGATCCATCCAGGCTGGACAGGCTTGAAGAGGCTCCCTCCTTCAGGGAGGCCCAGAAAGGGAGAAAGATCAAAGGCTGGCCAGTCGCTGCGCACTCAAGTGGATGCGGGTGTGAACATGTTACAGATGAGAGAGGATGCCAGAGAACCATCTGGGGTTATATAATAATACCGAGGTCAGGTCACAATAATATGGATGTATTGTTGAAATCATTTCACTAAACAAATGTAAGAAAAGTATCTATTTTATGTATTTTTCTAAATCTTATCACATTGAATTAATTCATATATTCATGTTTCAGTTTTTATTTTTCTCCATTGTGGAAGGCTGGATATTCTCCCAGCTGTCACCAGACTGCAGGAGGGGTACACGTACGTCATCTTAAGCTTTTCCAAACTCAGATTTCCAAAGTCTGCGTCCTTTTTGATCAATTTTTAAGCGTTAACATGTGGATTTACGAAAGAAATTTCTACAGTGGCCAGGCTTTTTAAAAAAAGAACCTGCAAAAAGTCACAGACAGAATAAAACTAATGGGTGGGTGGATGGATGGATGGATGGATGGATGGATGGATGGATGGATGGATGGATGGATGGATGGATGGATGGATGGATGGATGGATGGATGGATGGATGGATGGATGGATGGATATTTAGGACAGACTGATAAGTAAAAAACATGGATATACAATAAAACTACAGCTACCACATTTGCAAAGTGTTTCTGCTTTAACATCCAGCTACTTGAAATGTAAAAAAAATATATATTGTCCATTTTTTTAATTTTCTTAAACCTATCACAATACCTTGGTACATAATACCCAGAACCTTGTACAGAATGATCATAATCCTTCAATTATCATAATCTTTGACCACAAGAGCAGAGGTTAAACCTTTTTACTTAGCTTTCCTAATGCTTGTACTCCAACAGCGCCTTAGGGAAAGTAGTAAGAAGGATCTTTTAAGCAACACTGACGAGTGAATACCTTTTGTCAAACAGATCATGGACCTTCAATGTAAAAACAACTGTACACAAGGGCCGTCTGTTTGACTGGTGTTAAAGGTGTGGAAAGTTTCAGATTAATGGTGCTACTGATTTCCTGTCACTGAAGAGATGAATGACAAGAAGAAAGAGAAGAACAACAAAGCACAATGGAATAGGCTCTTTGAATCAATAGAATAAGTGGGGTGGAATGAACTGAAACAAATATGATGAGGAATTTCCATTGAAGACATTTTAATAAATTAAATAGTGTAAATGCTCTTTATTAAGTAATCACATAACTTAACTACAGATTAAACAAATGGTCCCCACATTTTTTTCTGATTGTGGGATGTAAAATCATAATAATCTGTCCAGTCAGTTCTGTGCACCATTAACTATTTAAAACAAAATGTAATCAGGCCCTTGTTAGTGGTTCAGACATTATATTTTGGCCACATGACCAATGCTAGTTCATATCTACTAAGCATTTGAACACAGACTAGAAAATACTTACAACTGAGAGTATTGTCATTTTACCCAATGTCAAACAACTACATATTTATGTGCAGACAGCGGAGTATAAATATAGGAGATGAAAAAAAAAACTTGACTTTCTAATCATAAATCTTCCAGATTATCTGCATTGGTAGTGCATTACCACAATCTTAAACTTTGGAAATCTCATGGAGCATTGCTCAATTAATTATCTGACACCAAACCTGCCAAGAAATGGGCGTGGTGGAAAGCATTAACTTAATCAGAGAAGAGGTCAATGCGACCACGGCAACTCTGGAGGAGCTCCAGTGATCCACAGCTCAGGGGGGGAAATCTGTACATCAACTATTAGTTTTGTACCCGTAAAAGCCAAGTGTTTATGGCACTGTGCTGGGTTCTCACCAGTGCATTTCAGCATATGCTGTCAATTACCAAAATGATGCTGTAATTTGGCATTTTACTCTGATCTTCAATCAGAGTAGCAGCTCTTGGGCTGACATATGGGCTCCCGTTCCACAGGGTATCCCCGACTGACCCATTCACATCTGCCCAAATTGTTGCACTTCCGCTGACAGCAGCGCACAGCCCAATGACGGAGTTCTGTTAGTCTGAGCTCCTCCTTTGAGCTGCACCGCGCAACACTCCACAGCTTGGTCTAATAAATAAATACTGAAGCAACAAAATAACAACCCCCACGATATTTACCATTACGCTGACAAAAATCCTGGTGAGAACAGTGCTATGACAAAAAAAAAAAAAAAATAAGGAAACGCGCAAGAAGTCTTGATAGCAGTTTTGCCTTTGTTTGTTAGTATGGAACAAGATGTTAATTGAACCACTGCCAATTCCTTCCAGTGCTTTCCAGTTCAATACATTGAAATCTTTACCGTTGTCATTTTTGCATCACCGTAATACACATCTTTATGTTGTTCTGTCACATGAGTTTCTTGGCTCTTACCCTTTGTTCTGACAAGTCTCAACAAAATATACTGACGTCGGTAGCGTTAAAAAATGTGAAAAAGTACAAAGGTCATTAATACTTTTCGGAAGCCGCTATACATCAGTGATCCCTGTCCATGACTAAGATTTTCCTCTCATATACCAATAAACCTTTATTACCCAATGCCACGGGTATTGTGCAACAATAGCAGGATAACTCTGCACACATCTCAACAACTTTATGCCTTGCTGGTGAAGATTCTCAGTCATCCAGCTCATGGTCATTCCAAAGAAAGTAAAAAACAAAGCAACTGGACTTGTTTTCCGTAGTTGAAGTTTTCTGTCGTTTTTTTTGAATTGAGAAAGCTTCCTGGAGAGGAAGCGGAATGTCTTCAACTACGGAAAACAAGTCCAGTTGCTTTGTTTTTTACTTTCTTTGGAACTTTATGCCTTGCATTGTTTCATCTTGGGAACTTGGTAGCAAGACAGTTTTTTTTTTTTAAACTATCTCAAGTAAATAGCCTGAGGTCAGTGGCATACTGTATGTACTGTATAGGCAGTCATTATACTCCCCTTCAGATAGATCTTGAATTCAGAGCAGCGTTCAGCTCTCATTGTTGTATTACTCACTGTGGTCATCTTTCAGCTCATAAAATCAAAAAGCTACAAAAAGACTGTAATTTTGTAGACGTGTAATTTACCTGTTTAGGTTTATAGCTTTAGGTTAACCCTTAGCATAAAATTATGTCCGACTTAGCCTGCTGCTCAGAGCAAAGCCAGTCAGCACAAAGATCTTAGAAGAATTGTTTGTAGGTATGTTTGAGTCAACTGTATGCGCAGAAGCTAAAGTGTTGTATGTGGGATCAATCCATCGTCAGTCAACCCACAGCTAAGTTTAAGTCGCTGTAAGCACAGCTGGGTCTATTACTTTCTTGAAGGGGCTCACATGAGTTACAAACTTCCATTCAGTAATGCTTTCCCATCCTTAGATCATTCTTAGTACTCCAGATTATGGACTGCTTCCTTAAATAATATTTCTAATATTGAAGTATTCACCCACATCTATGTCAATACTATGTAGATGCTGGTAAAACTCATCATTTCAGAGCAATAAACTGAAAATTAAACAAATGTGTTTAAATAGAACACCATCTATTGACTCAGATTTCAAAAAAAGTGTTCCTGACTTCTCCAGAGTGATAAGTGAGTCAAAGATCCACTCCCTCTTCACACTAACAGACCACTTGTCTATCACCAGCAAACATTAAACAAGAGTGTCACTGTGCATGTCTGGTCGTGAAACTGGGATTCACCCTCAGGTCTGTACGCCCCATGACCCCCTAACTCACTCTAATCACGTCAGTCACGCAGCATACTTTCAACCTGGGGAAGGAAGACCCAACACATTATAAAACCTGCACAAACAACTTCTTACACAAGGTGTTTTCAACCGTTCATATTTACAGGTACTGCAAACTTCCCTTACAGAGCACACTAATAGGTATTAGGTATGTTAAAGTGTAGATGTAATTGTAGATTTAGAGCTTTGTTAAAGTTATAGTTTAGTTACTCATGTTCAAATAAAACTTCACAACATATTAAAGATGCACCTCAGTGGGTTCAAACAGTTATTTCAGCTATTTCCTCTACTCATATATAATGTAGATTATTTTATGCACAGAGTGCTATAGTATAAACCTTTTCAAATTTGTCTATTCTTAATTTAACCAATAGTCACTGAAACATTATATCTTGTTTATAAGTATCCTAGCCTTAATGTTTGCAGTTCAAGGCAGCAGAAAACATACAACACAAAAAGATGTCCACCTATTTTCTTCAGTTTTGATGACTATGACTAAAAATCCAATCTTCAGTTTTCAGAGAACTGGAATGGTACATAAGACCAATGACAAGAATTTTATATACAGAGTGTCCAGCACACAGTCATTTACTCAGTCTATAAGGGCATGTCATGAAGTGTAGGTTGTGAAGGACATAAAAAACAAAGGAGAATTTACTCGGAAATCATAAGACGAAAAGGAATATGATAAAGGGGCCAGAAGATCTAATCAGGGGAGATGTGGACCAATTGTGACAGAATGGAAGCAAGGAAGCTGAGAGAGGGAGACAAATTAACACAGAGGAAGCTGAATATGGATAAACAGAAACTACTAACTAGGGGGTAAAGTCTATTACTGACCACAGAGAATAAAGTAAAATACACATGGAAAAAGACCACAAGAAACTGTACCTTAAGGAAAAAACTTGCATGGCAAGACCTTTCTGACACACATGAACACAAATGACTACTAAATACTGCAAGACAATACAGAACATGAATAAACAACAGGGAAATTATAAAAATACAAACAAATGAAAAAAAAACAACAACAAATAAACATCTGTGGATCATAACAAGGTAGGCCATGAAAGGTCACTGCTAAAGAAGCTGGCTGTTCACAGTGTATGCAATCATATTAATGGAAAAATGAATGGAGAAAAAAAAATGTGGTTACAAAATATCCACTCAAGCAACAGGGGCAACCACAATTCTGAGGGACTACGCTGGACTGTTGCTAAGGGGTCCGAAATGTTCTTTTCCGTATTTCATTCTTAAAATCATGGGATCCCAGAGGCACAGAATCCTTGATGCTTTAGGTTTTGCTCAAAGTTTCCGCAGTCAAAATAAAACAAGGAGGCTGTCATTGGGTGCGAGGCGGGGTACGCCATGGACTGGTTGCCAGTCCATCACAGGGACAGGACAACATTCTTGGATTTAGATAAAAAAGTTTTAATTATTGGTCTATTCTCATAATCTGCTCTAAGCCATATTCCATCAAATTAACTGAAATAAACTCCTGAAATATATCATTTGATGTGTAGCGACTATTGATAATATGAGATTGACGTTTTGAACTGAATTACAGAAATAAATGAAGTTTTTAATGGTGTCTAATATGGTGAGATGTGCTTTGATCATAGCTTGTCAACCTATGAACAGTGTAGGCCACTGTCAGTCAAGGGCAAAATTAAAACCAAATAAAAAATTAACTATTCATTTTTATCATATATATATATAAACTAGCAATTAAATATAAATCAGGAATGTAGAAACTAATAACACTGTCAAATTTAAAGAATTTTTTATTTCTTCTATAAAATGTTCACCTACTTAACCTCCGTCAAACAGCATAATTCTTCTTTTAATGAAGTTCACTCTGAGGTCTACATCATTAGCCTGATATTAATTATGACTGTTTTATTCCCTTTGGTTTTTCACCAAGTTTTAATCACAATTTTATTCAGAGCAACTCTGCTGAAATCCTCTGCATCTTGTACTTGTAGTTTAGAACTTAAAATATTACACTGTTATCTTACATCAAAATCCATTATTTAATTCCTTTACTGTTTCTCATGCCTCTGGATAAGTATTGTTTTCTCACAAAAACCTATCTACCTGCCCCTTAGCTCCACTATTGTATGATTTGTGGGGAGGGAGTTGTTCTTGAGTTCGCTCTAACTTTGCTTTAGTGTGACTTTTTTTTTAACAAGACAACAAACTGTAATGTGATTTAACTGATGTGGAAGTGTTGAATTGTTAACATCCAGCAAATTTTGTGATTATTACCTTTTCCTTCATATTTATTTAAGAATATGCTGTTTATTTTAGATGCTGAGGTATATCTTCACAGATAACTGTCCTCAACATGTGTATGCTGAGACAATAACGAAATATAGCCTCCATAAGTAAAAATAAATAAAAAAAGGAGAAAAGGTGAAAGAGAAAGAGGAGAGAAAAGGGGGAGAATGATACAACATCCTCAGTCTGCTTCTTCATCTGCAAAGAGAGACGTAAAAAGAACAGCAAAGCTAGCCGATAAAGTATTACAGATACAATCAATGATACGACATGTATGAAGTGACAGCTGAAGATAATAATAGGGGTTTTCTGTGCACAAGATCTTTTTCAAGTTCCCACGTTCATCAGTTCAGGAAAAAAATAACTTGTCGGTATTGACTAAACGCTTTAGTGCTATCTACCCACAGATGAGACTTCCTTGAACATTTTCCCTCCCTCCCAATCAACTGGAAAAATATGTGAATCATCATACCTGAGGTGTAAGTCCTCTATGTTGAGTTAAAAACATTTTTTTGAAAAGCAGACCACATGTGAACATGGGTTAAACTCTCTTTCTTCTCTATGCTTGGGTGACCAGATTTCCTGATTTGTGCGGAACTGTCCCGCGTTATTCACTGTTGTCCCCCTGTCCCAGAAGCTGAAACAATGTCCCACATTTGACTGGGTCAAATTCGGAAAAGTAAGAAAATTATTCCTCATGCGCTTTTCGTGAAACAAAGAACGCCGAGCTGCAGTCATTGTCAATGAGAGCTGCGTCGGCTGTCATTTAATATGCAGCAGTGTCCCACCTCGTGAGCAGCTGTGCAGCAGGACGCCTGTACAGTAAAGTGACAAGGATTTTAATGCATACAGATTGTTAAGGGAACTATGTAAAAGGGAAATAAACTCCAGATACAAAATGGACTGTAGAAGGGTTTGGAACTGGATGAGGCAAAAGAAAATTGATTCTCAGACACGTTTTTCTGAAGTTTGCCAAAGTTTTTTTCTCTCCAATTTCACATGAAAGGTAGCGTGATACGACGCAACACTGTAGAAACGAGTAACACGAGAAACACAGCTGAAAAAGCCTCCTATCGATCTATGGACTAATTTTTACCTGCCAGACAGACAAGGTACAGCAGCTAAGATTAACTTAAACAATACTAACTGACATTATTTATATCCCATCCCTTCCATGAAGCTGTTTCAGTGCTGGAGAGCTCCTTAAGTGGCCGACTGCTGCATCCTAAATGCACAAAGGATTGTTATCGCAGATCCTTCCTCCCAGTAGCTGTTAGACTTTAAAACCAGCACTGCTCCCAACAAACTGGATGAGTGTTCATATCGCTGCTGTTTATGTGTTTTTTGCTTTCTTGTAAATAGTCTGTCGTGGTTTTTATGCATAAATATACATACACTTTTTCATATTTTTTTTAGGTCACCCTGCTCAGTTCCACACTTCTTTGTTTTTTTGCTGTTGTTGTTTAGTTTATTTGATTATGGTAATTTCAACAACTGACAGCTGCAAATTTGTCTTTACTGCACAGCATCCAATTCGTATTTTTTTTACCCTAATGTGTATCTGTATGCTTCTATATAGGTTTAGTTTGCTTTTGGAACATGTGAAATTCTGCGCTTTGGGACAATAAAGACTATTTCTATTCAATTTATGTGATCAA
This sequence comes from Fundulus heteroclitus, assembly GCF_011125445.2. NCBI lineage: Eukaryota > Metazoa > Chordata > Actinopteri > Cyprinodontiformes > Fundulidae > Fundulus > Fundulus heteroclitus. Next base: position 22,911,750 of record NC_046362.1, read on the forward strand.
TTGACTTTTTGCTGTATTGTAAATATAATCGAATTGCACTACATGTAATGTAATGTAGCGTATGAATTGGTATGAAATGAATTTGGGCTCAACTACATGCTGTATAACTGCTTATGAATTTGACCAGTCTGTAAAGCTCTATTGGAAATCACCTGCCATAATGTTGCAATATAAAAATAAACATATTTTAATTTAGTTAATGTTTGTTCTTCCCTATGTCCTCTCATTGAAGTTTGCATTAACGTAAAAGTCTAGATCTTGCATAAAAAAACAATCCATCTGAATTTAATATAAAATAAAAATGTAATTTATTGAAATTGTTTAAAATTGACAATCAAATGTTACATCTTGGCTGCTAAATAAAACAATTAAAACTAGCATTTTAGTTCTGTAACTAAGATGAAAAGATAACCTGGTGGCAGTACATTTAAAGCACTTGGTGAGTGGGAAAAAACTGCTGTGAATAAACTTCTGGGAGAACTAAAGCTCAAAAGTGTCCACACTCCCTCTGACGTTTCTTAACCTCTTTTTGTGGCTTTGAAACCTCATGTCTTTGGCCTCCAGTCACTCTCTATTTATGCAAGAAAATAAAGAAGAGAACGCTGCCCCTCCTAAATCTGTAAACTGCAATTAAGCTAAATTCCAAGTTTATTTCCAAATGCCGTCCTTGCTCCAGACCATGTGAGAGACTCAACTCTAAAATTATAACACTTTTGGTCTAGAGGCCAAGACAAAGCCAGAGCCGGGGCTGTCTTCTTACAGGCCATAGTATCACAAGGCGTGATGGATCACTGACACCGACATTGTAATAATCTGGGGACAGGACTCAGGAACGTATCATGTAACACAGATCAAGAGACGGCCTTTATTGAGGTGTTTCTACAGCTACTTAAGTCAGACGTAAAATGCTTAATAGTTCCTCCGCCCCTTTAAAACAAAGATCTATTGCAGTGAGACAGCTTAACTAAAGGCATCATGTCAGTTTAACTGTTTTATGTTAGACCCTCTAACCAACAGTCTTACGGCTGCAGGCAAACAAGAAGCAGCCCACGCACCTCAGCAAACCTCTCCCTCTGTCTCCCTCACTGTGGATGTCGGTCCATCATGTGTTTACGCACTGTAGGAGTAAGTGACAGGGCTGTAATCGGAAGTCTACAAGCGTGTCATTTAAAAGGCTGTTGTCTTTTCCTGTGAACGTAGTTGTCAGCAGAGAAAAACAAGATTTACATCTCAAAGGGAAGGGTAAAGCATCAACCATGCATTATCCCCTATTGGCTGTGGTCAGGGATGGGCGTTAACTTGTGGGAGAGGTAGACGAAAGATGCAGACAAAAACCTTAGCGAGGGGAGAAAGTTTTACATGAAAGGCAGGGAAATTTTTATTTTCTGAGTATAGGAAAAATAAATCTCAAACGGAAGCCATGCTGTATACAGGGGACAGCATTTTAGCCTCTCGTGAAGCAGGACGCAAGCTCTTGTAAACTTAGAAACCTACAAATTCCAGGTATGTGCTGTACCATTCCTTCAAGGCAGCATATGTTGTCAGCCTTTCCGAGACACAAAATACCACATATAAACACAAGAGAGAACACTGGTAAACACAAATGTCACAAAATGTGGTTTCTGGAAAAGACGTTTGGGCATTTCAGAAGTTACTTATTGACCACTGTATTTTTTTTCCTGTAATTGCCTTTGATATCAGAGCAACTTTCCATCCTCAGTCGGATGTAGAAAATATAGAGTATATAATTAAAACTGACTTTGCTGTGCTTTCATTGCAGTTTTATATGTTTCAATCAAAATGTTTACTGTTTTTTCCTTCCAAAACTATGAAGTTTACCACTACAAGCTTTCTTTCACCACCTGGAAAAAATTACAGAGACGCTTGGAGTAAATGTAATGTCTTTAAGTTTTTTGTCAAAGGATTAAATATAGAATCAAAAATAGAACTGATAATTTATTATACATTAATATTATATTTATGTCCCTTAAGTTACAGTTTTTAACCATAAGATTTACTTGAGATGTACTGATCACAGAAAACTGAAGACCAACAGAGGGCAGGTGGACCGGGCTCTGGAGAGCAGCAGCATCCCTAAGCTTACGGGTATAAGGCATCACCCCCGGGAAACCATAGACTAAACCTAGGACCCAGACAGGGACCCAGTCTGTTTGGTAGTCCAGGCCCACAACAACAACCAGCAGCAAGTCAGTCCAGTGCCAAGCAGGCGAGACCCCCTCTGAGCCCCCAACTTGACAGGCAGGCACCAGCATCTGTGTGTTATTAATAGGGTTTTTCTAGCTTTCACTGACAGCTGGTGCTTGCGCCAGTCTTTTACTGGTTCTATTAAGGAAATTGTTTTGTTTTCCATAATACAAGAGCAATATGCACAATATGTATTACTCTGGACTGATTTGGATTTGTGAAGGTTTGCCTCAATGGGGTAAGTGTACCTATGCAAATCTCATTATTTATGTCCGCATCCTTAGTAGCATCATTTCTCAACGCTTATATCAACTATAAGTATAATCATAAATGCTTGGTATTGGTATAATCTGGTCTGCTTCATTTTCCAGCAGGACTGAGAAACAGGAGTTTCACACAGAGTTTAAAGGAGACATATGCTTTCCAGTTCTTCCTTTTTACATTCGGTTGTGGTCTATACAATGTGGAACGGCAATGCTTTGGTCTGAAGTCATCGTTTATTTAACCCCCACGTTCCCCCTTTTTACCCTTGTTCTGAGCTGCATCTGAGAATAATTCATTTTGGTGTGGTCTCTTGAAATCTAAATGAGGAACTTCACACCCTTCCTTCCCTCCAGGTTGTAGAACATTCCACTTTACCCCACTCGGCCATTTTTGTAGTATGGTCAGGGACGATGTATGAGGTTTTCTGCACTCCTAGAGACTCCTAGGCCACAACAAAATTTATATATTGAATATAAATGTTGATTTTGCTTATGTCCCCCTTAAAGCAGGATTCATTAGCCCAATCTGGCAACAATAAAAGACTAATAGTGTTTGAAAACTAAGTCAGAAACAGTGAGTTGCAAGTCTTTCTGGCACATTTACCAACATAATGGCACATAGAACCAAATAACAGCAGGGACATAAAAGTCAGTGAGTTTTCCAATGATAATCTGACTTTTTATCAAGAGTTAAAGGAAACATGAGGCCTGATTTTGAAACATGGAGCTTTTAACATTTAAATTAATTGTTAGTCTATTGAAACCAGCCTAAAATAAGCAGTTATGTCCTCTGCCCCATTGAAGAGTTGGTTTCAAGATGCCACCAGTTCATTGGTGATAGAGCCAATGCTTGCTGTGGTGGAAACGCAAAGAACTGGACCTAAGAAAGTACAAGCACATGTTTAGCACTGGAACCTGTTTGGTGGATAAACAAAACAACCAAGTCTCCAAGTAACCACTAGAAACCATCTGCATGCAAACTGGTTATTTGGAGTTGCCAGTGGAGAGCCTATTTTCTCCTAGCATCACAGGGAATGTGTGGTGTTTGGTAAACACTACTGCATCTGTAACTGGAACCAAATTTTTTCTGTGACACCAGGATAGAACTTTCTGGAAACAAAATCTCCCTGCGGTTTTGGTGTAAAACAAACGATATATGTTTGGAACAACACCCCATGTCAAGTGATGAGTATGGTGTAGGATCTGTGATGCCGTGAGCCTGTTTCTCCTTCAAAAGCCCTAGAGCCTAGCAAGACTGCATGGCATTTTTTCAGCCTTTGAAACACCAGGACATTTTGAATAAAAATCTGGGGGCAATGATCGGACTTTCCACAGGAATGATCACAAACATATGATCAAATAAACACAGAAACAGTTCAGCAGACACAAAATCCACCTTCCTCCATGATCATATCTTCTGTTTGTCAGGTTTGTTTAGAAGTTTTTTCCTAATGTCTTGTATCTGGTGTTGGGAATGTAAATTTTTGCCCTCTATTTATTCTTCCGTATATCGACCTTTGGTCCTGTGTGGTTGTTGAAAGTACACAGTACATTTTGATTGGATTATGAACCAAATCAAACTTCTAAAATGAAGGCAATTGTTATTTGCAGTGATCCAAAAGATGACCCCCCCCCCCCCAAAAAAAAAAAAAAACCTTGTTGTTCAATAATATGTTCAGCCTCTGTTCACTTGTTTTAGATTCATCCTGATAAGGTATGTGTCTGAACTCTTTGGATCCAAAACAGCTTTTGAGTGAAGAGTAGAAACAGTCATATGTCCCTGCAGCATGCGGTGTTTTCAAATGAATCCAGCCAGACACGGTTAATCCTGTACAGGTTGAAAGCCTCGCCAGTGCACATGTGGCATCAACATGAACAAAGCTGAAGCAAACACTGGAGAGAGACTCAAAGAACAAAGGCGGCGAGAAAAAGGAGACCATGACTAATGCCTTGAATTGTGTTGCGTCTCTGAAAAATTTAAAACAAAGCTTATATTTTCCCAGCCATGTGTGTAAGTATATATGTAAGTGGGTGTTTTTATAGAAAACATAAATCCAGTTTCATTGGTTGGGCTTAGTGAGCAAAGCAATCATGCACAAACAAGCTGTATTCTTTGTTCTTACAAACTGCTGAAAATTAAACAACTACTACTTTCACTTAACGACATACAAAACTACATTAATCAATGTAGTGCATCAGTTTTTACTCACAGCAGACATTACACAGAGGAACTGGTTTACAAAAACTTTTCAGTGTGTCATGCAAATTTTCATACAGTAAGTCATAAACCAACTCCTAATGAACTCCTCACAAGCAGAGTACTCCAGACTGTTCGTCTTCAAAATGCATAAATGGACAAACCTGACCATAGCCAAATGGATTTCTCTCCGCCTAACTCCACTCACATCCATCCATTGTCCTTAGGCCTAAGTTACCACACAACTTTTGATTCAATCTTTAATATTTATTAACAATTTCTTTTTAATAATTTAACATTGAATTTCTCATCCGTAAAACACTGCTAAAGGTAAGGTAAGTTAAGGTAAATTAGAAAATTGATACTGCCCTGTGATGGACTGGCGACCTGTCCCCACCTCTCACCCACTGACTGCTGGAGATAGGCATCCTCCCCCCGCATGAGCCAAAAATCCTCTTAAAGAAGCTTATCTCAGACCAGTTGTCCAGGTCAAATCTCTAGTTTTTAGGGCACAAGTCAAGTCTGAGGTCTTTTTAAATTATGTGCATCTTAAGTTGGTAGCTCAAACTCAAGCCACCATCTCTAGTTTGGGATAATTGTCTTGCAGAACAGTCAGCCTCCATTTCATCTTTAGATTCTTATAAAAAATGTCCCAGTACATTTCTCTACTACTATCCATCTGGTTATATAAAGGTCTACTAGTACTGTATAATAAAAAACTAGCCCCACACCATGGTGTTCCCGTCTCCAAACTCCACTGTTGTTGTTATGATGGTTTGTGTGTAATTTTGGTCACATTTGGCTAGACTTTATTCTCCCTGTATTTCATTGAGTTGTCCAAATGTTCTACTGCAAACCTTAAACAACCTTCAACATTGTTTTTCTTCAGCAGTGGAGTATTGCACAGTGAGGAGGTGTAGAGGCCTCCTCACTGTGCAAGTCGAATGCATTACTTCAGGTTTTCAGGTGGAAATGTGTCTTTTTTTATCTTGTCTTTATTTTATTCTGTATGAGTAATGTGTTTTTTTATTTCTAGACTATGGCCCCAAACAGCAATGTTGTACCTGTGTGCAATCTGTTACATTATCTGTCATTATAAACACACCTTTTCTGAAAGTCCCCAGAGGATGCAAAACCACTAAGCATCACGCCATCGGAGGCATCACGCCATGAACACCAAGGAGCTTTCCAAACAAGTCAGAGACAAAGTTAAGAAGTACAAGTCAGGGTGGGGTTGTAAAAAAAAAAAAAAAAATCTTAGATGGTCCTCTGGAGCACCGTCAAATCCATCATCTCCAAATGGAAAGCACGTGGTAGCACGGCAAACCTGCCAAGAGAGGGCCGCACACCAAAACTCACAGACTGGGCAAGGAGTGCATTGATCAGAGAGACAACAGAGACTAAAGGTCACCCTGAAGGAGCTGCAGATCTCCAAGGCAAAGACTGGAGGATCTGTCCATAGGACCACAATAACCCGTACATGCCATAGAGCTTTGTGGAAGAGTGGCCAGAAAAAAGTTATTACTTTGTGTTGAAAAAAAGAAAGGCACGTTTTGAGTTTGCCAAAAGGGACATGGGCGAATCCCCAAATGTATGAAGGAAATGTGCCCTGGTCAGATATATATTGTATGAATATTGAACTTTTAAGTCACCAAGGAGAGGCTATGTCTGGCACAAACCCAACACATCCCATCACTCCAAATACACCACACACTCCACATACACAGCAGTGTAACAAACAATTAGACTTAAGCTGGAATTACTAGTTTAAATAACAAAATTACATCGTCCCATATGAAGTGTAAATTTCCAAAAGGCAAACACCAGTGATATATAAAACGACATGATTTATTCTTTGAAGTAGACCTAAAAACATTCTCAGGAATATTATCCAAACACACGCTCACAGTAAGACATAAGAAATGGTTCAGTACATTTTCAGATGGAGACCTTCAACATCTGCATCACATATTGTGTCACATTCCAAAAGTTCCTTGTGAATTATAACCACCTTTGATTTAAAGAACAAAAAAAGTCATCATTTGGACTTGTGCTATATTGTTTAGCACATGTATACTGTTCACCACGTGGATCTGATATTACACATCTTTACTGTGTGTGTGTGTTTTCTTTCTTTTTTTAACATCTGAGTATACACACAGCTGGCCACTTGCAATTTATACCCATTACCCCTGTGCTTTGAGACCACCCTTGCATGCAGAGGTGTAAAGGTAAACATATATCAATGCATTCGACAGGGGAAAGCCCTGCTGTAGTGTGACTGCATTATGAAGGCCAAAGAGTGCTATTCTGAAGCTAAACAGTCAAAGCAAGAGCTGGGGGACTCTCAGAGGCCTCACTAAGTACAGAAATATGGAACTCTGGCAGAAAAAAAACAGGCTGTTTAGCAGCTGCACACATTAACTAACAGCTGATACAATGCAGGGAAGGTTTGGAAGGTTACCCTTGTATTCAGGAGAGTCTTATTACTCTTCTTTGCAGCACTTTCACCACACGAGATTTATGTATCCACAAAGGGAACACGGTCACTCTCAATATTAAAAGACCATTAAATTTGACACAAATACATCATGCTGGCGTGAAACGATGTGCCAATATCATGTATAAAAATTCAAAAATTCAAAAATGTTTTGTAATAGTGGTCCAACAATTTAAAGTCTTTATAAAAGAAAGTGCTGAAGTGAATGGAGTTTTGCCTGGCTGTGGCATACAGTAGCAACCCATCCCCATCCGTTGCTATTCACTGCTGTTCAACTTGTGAAAGAAATGTTTTTTTTTTTTTTTTAAGTGTACTGAATCGTTACCTTAGGCAAACACTATAGTGGGTCTTGTTATCCTGCAGCATCAGTGGCAGAAGTCCTGTGCAAAAACAAAGAAAAATAAGACATTCCAACCAAAAAACATGAAGTTGGAGAGGAATCAGAGAAACGGCAACAGCAATAAGAAACAACACAAAGTGGAAATAACATTAATAATAATAATAATAATAATAATGATATAATAATAAGATAAAGCAGACTCTAAAACTTAATTTGCCTATGCAAATGTAATGTACCAGTTTCTTAAATGCTCTATTCTCCTTGTGTGTGCATATAATTGTGTGTAGGTTTGTGTTTTTCTGTATGTGTTTATATGGATGTGTGCACAGTAAAGGAGGCAGAGGTTTTCTGTCACAGAAGGGGACGATGGCACCCCCACCATTTCTGAAGGGGGATATGTTTCAGAGATCCCAATCAGAAATACACCGGGATTGCCCCCCTGACGTCAGAATTCCCACTGGGAAAGTCCGAGGTCACCTAGAAACCCAGTATCCATGGAGACTGAAAGAGCGTCAGCCATCACTCTTATAAATGCAACACGGTGTAGTTGGTAAGCAATGAGCGGCATGTCTAGTAGGCAGCTGACTGCAGGCTTGCTAACCGAAAAACCTCAGCTTGCTTGTCACTATATAAAAACTGCGACGATATTGAATGGGTTCATATATTTACAGTATATATACCTGGGTTTGAATCCTGGTTGTGTCATGGCATTCAGCTTAAAAACTCTGCCAAGTACAAATTGTAATGAGTTACTGTGGTGAGGCGAAGAGAAGCCGAAATGTGTCTCTCTTTCTCATATATATATATATATATATATATATATATATATATATATATATATATATATATATATATATATATAATAGCTTGGTGCAATCAAATGCTGTTTTCACCATCTTAACAATGCTATCGTAGACATGGACATAGCAGTGCTATGTCGGCAGTTTGTTTTGAGTTGGACTTGTTTGACTTTTTTCCAAACAGTTATTTAGCTCTATTCTTATTGTTTATAGGAATGTAGATTTAGTGGCTCGTTGTATTATCTTCTTCTATTTCTAGTCAGACCCTAGATCTCACATTTATCCTTCATAAAAAAGTCTGCTAAAGATAAAGGTAATCTAATCTCAAGAAACTAAGCCCTTAATGGTCAAAATACTCTCCAACTTTGAATCAAATAGACATCAATAAAAGCAACGCCTGACCTGAACTGCAGAACAAAGACTTGGCAGTGCATGATAGATCAAGAGCTAAGCTTTGATTACAGTAGGTAAAGCAACTCAAATAACAACTTGAGACACGGGTAAAACTAAAATTAAACTTAATTTTATCATCTCCTCATGTTAGTTAGGGTCTGTGCAGATGTCCATGTGCAGCCAAGAATTTATGGCTCCACCATGCAGACACACACCACAGTATAAACAGAACCGCATGTGTGTCCACATCTGTGTCTGTTTCTGGATATATCACGGCCTTAGGAATAAGGGTGCTAACAATATTGGCTTGCAACCTACTTGTGAACTTGTGACCTGAAAACTGCATGTCAGTCAACTGCACTTAAATTAAAAAGGTATATTCGCTTTCACCTTTACAGTTCGTAGTTTTCCTACATCGTCTTTAGAGCTACAGGTTTGAATGAAACTGTGACCAAAAAATAACAGAAAGTTAGATAAATACATTAATATTTTGTCTGCATTAATGTGGGAGCTGCTTCGGTCTTTTGTGGTGACGAAAGAGCAGAGCCAAAAAGGAAAGCTCTCCATCCACTGGTCCGTCCACATTGAAACTCTCATCTGTGGGCATGAGGCACGACCTAAAGAACAAGGTCCTGGATACAAGCTGCCAAAATGAGCTTCCTCCAGAGGGTAGCCGGGCTCAGACTTTGTTTTAGCGTGACAAGCTCCATCATCTGTGGGCAGCTCAAAGTAGAACTCCAGCAACAGCTGCTTCTCCACATAAAAGGGGTCAGGGGGGTTCGGACATCTGATCAGGATACCCCCTGGGCGATGCCCTTTGGGGGTTTTCTGAGCATGGCCCACTGAGAAGGAGACCATGGGAAAGACCCAGAACTCACTGGAGGGACTATATATCCCGTCTGGCCTGGGAACACCTTAGTATCCCTTCAGAGTGAGCTGATGAATGTTGCTGGGGAGCAACATCCATTGTCGTCTCACATAAGCAGATGACAATGGATGCATGGATGGATGGATGGATGGATGCATGGATGGATGCATGGACAGTACATTTTGGATAATTTGTTAGACCTTTAAAGAGCTTCAAGCTCTGCTTCCCATGTTTAGTATAAGTTAGTTAAGCTTATTTTAAATATTTGTAATAAATAGGTATGCATGCACTTATAGGAAAATTAGGGCGGATATCAATATTTGATAGTAATATCGCTGTTATGATTCCTGATGACCGACACCATCCTCACCCCACCACAGCAAATACACAGAAGGCAAAAACATAGACAAAAACATCAGTTGTTAAAATCTGCCAATTTTTTACTTATAGGACCTGTACAGATGATTAAAAAATGGCATCAGCCAATACTGATGATCATGCAGACGTCTTTACACTGTTTTGAAATGAACTAAAAAAAAAAAAACAAAACACTGGAGCCACTGGAAATAGTTACCTGAATAAAATCTGATATGACTAGTGAGTCAGAAGATCAAAAAACATCTGCCACCCACAGAGAACTCCGCCTTTACCACATTTATATGACCTATACCTGACACAGTTAGTTATCCGTTCCGCTTGATTAAGATGGATGATATTTCCAGACTCTGACTAATCTTTAACGATAAATGTTTAATTAAAATAAAACAGCTGTTTGCTACATTATCTCAAAGGAATGTCTGTGCACACGTTTTGTGTTTGTTTAACATTTAGCAATCAATGACTAATAAAAAGTATAATTGGAATGGAACAAAGTAAAAAAACGTACTAACGAGGGAGGGGTGGGGTTGGGATTAAAGTATTGACTGAACAAATAAACCAGTAAAGCCAATAGATGAAAGAAAATGGTTTTGTCACTTCCTCAGCTTGTAAATAAACAACCAAACCAGATGCCCTTGATTCATGTTTGCCCTGCCATTTGTGTTCTCTCCTCCACAGCAAAAAACCAAAAATGCGCAGTCAAACGCAGGATCAAAACCAAATGTCCATTTGTTAGAGCCTTAAGCAATTCTGAACCACACAAAGCAAAATAAAGGAACATATCAAAAGACAGGAAAAACCACATATGAATCAGCTTTTGTCAGCAATCGATTGAAACTATTAACAAAAACTGTCTTAGTCATGAGGAGTGGTTACTATCATCCTTCAAATCAACCGCCAGTGACTCACAACAGTCTGGAGAGCTGCGATTGTTAATGGCCTGCAGCTCTTCCATCTGCATGGCCTTCACCGTGACCTTTAAATTTCATTAGTGCCCCACATGGACCAGTAGAGTCAGATGCATGAGCCATTTATGCCATCTTCAATTTGTTTCAGTGTGCTCTCTGGAAATGCTCATCACACAGCAACCTCAGTTCAGACAGTTTCATGTCCCTGCATTTCTGCAAAGAGCATTTCGTGTTTTTATGTGTTTCTGCTAATTGTCCAGAGGAAAAGCAGCTGGAACCCTAAATAATTCCAGTGGGGGTCTGGCTAGTTTTCCCACTGCTTTAATACTCTTTAGCAACCTTCTAGTTGTCCGTGACACTTCCACTTGTCATCTGATTTAACAGTTATCGGCTCGGGCACTACGAAAGGTTCAAAAAGTTGTGTTTCCAGATGTTTGGTTAGTACTGTACACATCTAACTATATAACATTATGACCCCTGACTGGTAATGTAATGAGTATTTCTGCTCATTGTGTTGCAGTTCAACATATTTTCTGTATATTGGCAGAGTGCTAACTATACATTAAGCTCACAAGATGACATGATAGTCAGTATTGGACACATACAGCAGAATGAAACAAGTACTGTTTCTCAACAAAATTTTGCATGTATAAATCATGCAGAGCACTATGGCGAATGCGACAAGGCTCCCCTTGTAAAAGTAAAATCTGTTGGGCTCTTTTAGGCATTAAGAAAACAATTCTTATTGCCACATTGCCAGACAGGACACTATTTAAAAAAACTAACTATAATTGGTCTAGGATAATGTCATACAGGTTTGACCTATAGTGAAACCCGATTGTATCCATAACTGATGGCAGCTTTAAGGCTTAACATTTCGGAGCAACCTATCCGGAATCCAGACTTGAATCAGATATAGACTCTGTGGAGGGAAATAAAGATAAGCTAAATATTAGGGTGACTCAGAAAAGGTCTTCCAACCGCAGAGACTTGGAGAAACATGCAAAAAAAAAGGTTATAATTTATAACAAGGGCTTGACTCAATGAATGCAAATAAAAAAAATGTCATTGATCGTTTTGAAAGGTGTGAATAATTTTCAAAGTGCCCTTTTAAACTAATAAATAAATAAAACAAATTATTTTTTTTTCCAAAATCCAATATCTTTTTACATTATTTCATCAGCTAAGATATGCTTTTCTTATTTCCAATCAGAAACAAACTCTTCAGTAGAATTCATGTAACACCTTTCTGGTCATACTGATCACTCAGATGCTTCACACTAGAGCCCGATTCCCCCAGTCACACTCACAAACACCTAGATTGATAGGCAACTATGGGTTGCCCAGGGACACATGGACATGTGGCAAGAGGAAGCTGGGATCGAAGCCACAACGTTCGGATTGTAAGGGGACTACTCTTTCCATTTCTTCACCATATGGTGGTTTTCTTGTCCGTCTCAGTGTATGGTGGTCCTAACGCCATAACGCAGGTGCTACAAAGTTAAAATCTACCAGGTTCAGAAAAATTAGACAAGTTTGGGTCTTTGCATAATTTGGAGAAAAACTAAGTAATACCCTTTTATGTTTCTACAAACAAGGTAAAAGTTTCACACATCCCAAACTGTATTTTAAAGAAGTTGTCCCTGGCAATTAAGTCCAGGTGTGATTATGCTGACATATCTAATTCTAAGGTGACCATTATACCAAAAAAAAAAAAAAACAACACAGACATGTGTCTCCCTTTTTATGTTTTACAAATAGAACAAAGGTTTCATGATTATTTAAAGGATCTCTCAGACAATGAAAGTCTAGACTAATTAAAACCTGTGAATCATCTCTTTAGTGTAGCACTGATAAGAAGTAAACCAGATGCTAACTTTCATGTTGCTGGCAGGCAACAGTTGCAGTATTTTCATATTTGTTATCATTCGCTCCCTCTATGTCAAACGTTGTTTTTTTTTTTTTTTTTACCAGTGACTTAAAATGCCAAACTAATTATTTGAAAATGGTGGTGCATTATTCAACAATCGTTAACAAAATCAGCTCAGCCAAGAGATCCCATTAAAAACTTCGCATTTTGTAACCTGCCTTAATATTGGCACTTGCCTCAAGTCACCTAAGCATCAAACCAGCACACAACCCACAAGGTAACAGCACAACTATAGCTCTTACCATTCATGAATTGCCTTGACAACCCTCGGAGAATGTTAAATGCTTTAACCCAGAGTTCAAATCCCTCCAAAATCAATATATCAATATGATATGAATACGATATCTTTTTGGGGCAGTTCACTGAGAACTCACAGGAGCAAAACAGGAGATTTGTTGTTGTTGTTAATGACTCAGATGCATAATTTTTTGTGGCCATGCCGTGGCTACAGAGAGCTGCTCTAATAGCAAAAGTTGGTGGCTTTTAAAATGTAATACAGGTGGTTGTTATGTTATGGCTTTGCGGCCCACACATCTTCTCTCAAAAAGTGTTGGCTGCATTTCAGGGTCAATCCAGAGAATGCAAATCATAGAAAAACTTAAGTTCACCAACCCTGACTGTCTCCGGATACATTTTGTTTAACATCTCTATCATGCTTGAGTCCCCAGGGTCTCTGTTGTTATGTAGACACAAACACACAGCCCACATAATAATAAATGCAGTTAAAACCAGACAGCACAAGAGCTCTGGTCAGGCACAGACCAGAACAAAAATACTGGTCTTGTCTGTTTGCCACTGGTCAGTCTCTTGGTGTTACTGTCCATCTATCTTTGTCTTAACTGTTTCTCAAGATGGAGGCAGGCATCCCTGCAGCTAGACAGATGTGTGATTGCTTTACACTTCTAAACAGCTGAGCTCTTCATATGAGCCAGGGAATCGGGCAGAAATCTTGTGTCTGTCAGACAAACAGCAAAACAGATGAATCTCAGAGGGCATAAAAGATTGAAAAGTTATTTCCTGAGCGAAAACGTGCACACAAACAGATGTTCATCTCCCTAACTCTGTGAGGACCCTATCTACACAAGGCATTGACTGAAGCGTACCCTCAATCGAACCTGAAACTTGAGCAGCATAGTATTCCTCAAAACTGCTTTAGTACCTGTGGGAAATGCAATTTAGTCCCATTGTTTACAGGACGTCTCCATAAGTTGATTTTGGAAGGATTTGTGACTCTACCATGATACACACACATATATTACAGTTGTCCAGGGCCAAAGAAAATGTTTGTGTCCATAACTATGTGATCCATTTTAAACATGCCAACCAAGAAAATGATGTAGCAGCTTTTAATTGAATGAGAAGCAGTTGGGCTAAACCAAAATCTTTTTATATGTCTTTTTGGAAACAACAGTCAGTTGAACTTGTGCAGCAATAGAAAACTGGTCCAAGATACTTATTATATGAAAGCAGAGTAAATGTCATGCTGTTGTGATCTCCTCATCATCATCTCTCTTTATGTTACCAACTGTTTTTATGTCTGTTTTCTTGTTTTATCCTGAAATCATGCCACTTGACCATGATTGTACCTGCCTCTTACTGGGCCTTGGGTCCCACGAACCCCACAGAACCCAAGAGAAGGGCCTGACCACAAGAACTAAGCGAGTGAAGCAAAACCACTTTCATAAAATACCTTTTACAAAAGGCCAAGAACATTCTGCACTCCTCCGAAGGATTACAAGATGCTTGATGGCTCTGGGGCAACAGACTGGCATTCCCTCCCAGGAGACTTGGTTCTCAGTCACCTAGCTTATCTTCACAGCTCCAGCTTATGCACCCACTGCTATTTCTACTTCCATGCCCACAACCCAAAAGCCCCATTTACACTACCCTTGTTAAACCAAGCCATGCCGAGCTTGGTCCGAGTTTGGATGAGTTAACCAAGCCGAAAGGAGGAAAGGAGGAAATCAAGCAAATAAAAATGGCGGCGCCCGTATCATTCAGGAAGTTATGCTTGGTTATATTTCGTTATTTGCGGAGAGTCAGGCGAAGACGGCAACTTTTGGTGAATTTACTTGATAGAGTCGGCTTTTGGGAAGTGGATAAGACAAACGAACTTCTAATAAGGATTTACAGACGCAGGAAACAATGACAGACACTGAGCTTCATCACACTGCTAAGCAGAATCATCACTGGAAATTGTGTGTCACGGTAGGGAAGCTAGTATTTTTATGAATGTTTGAAATGTCAACTGACTGTACGGAGATGACGCGGTCTGCTCATGAGCTCTTTGTCATCTGAGAACCAAGCTACTGAAAAACCGAGCCGAGCTCACACATGGAACTGGTCTGCATTTAGCGCGGTCCAGTTGTGTCTGGCTCGGTTCAGTTCAGTTTGCGTTCCATTTGCACTCGATAGTTATCTCGGTTACCGAGCTCGGACTGCTCTCAGCAAGGTTAAAAAGGGGTAGTGTAAACGGGGTAATAATCTGCTCCACCTTCTAAACTATCTTAAAAATAAAACCTGGCAGCCCACTGCTATGCATTGTGGACCCTAGAACCACTTTTATATTTCGATTGCGATTTTGTAGTCCATGCTCAAGGGTGCTGAAGCTACAGGTGGATAAGTGATAAAGTTTGGGTGTGCTAATCCACACATTTCATTACACTGTCCCCCAGCATACTACATAAATGGCCAAACAGGAAAAAGTGGAATGCTCTGCCACCTGAAGGGGACGAGGTGTCTCCTTTGCATTTAAAGAAACTGCATCAAAAAAGTAAATATTGTGATCTGTGCCCACTAAGATTCTCTCTTTGAAGTCAGGGGAGTGGCCAGATGTCTGCCTGTGAACACTTGGGCCCGATATTCCTGGTCTAGGGATTCTTCATTTTTAGGTTTGGTTCAGGTGTGATTTTTAAGCACGCACACTCTTTATATCTGAGCCATTGATGCTCACTTCCCATATCTTATACATTTTTATTTTATGATTTACAAGATTTGATTACATTTAGATTAATTAAATTGGTGCACCTTCATTTTTTTGTCATTGCCAAACAGTGTCAGTCTATGAAAATAGCAGGCAAACTGCTATCAATAAAGACTAATGTCGCTTTAGGTTCTTTCTGGATGCTTTTCTCTAGGCGTAGTTTATTTGCATCCCTTTGTATCTTTAACTGTGCACTTTTGTTTTATCCCTGCTGTTCTGTGTTATTCCTGATGCATCATCAGCTATGCTGATTAGCTGTTCCAAAGTAAGGCTGTTAGAGAGTCTAGACGCTGGTAGACTGAGGTGGGAGTGCATTCATAACATTTAACCACACTCACACTGATGTGTAATCTGTAACTATATTGTGCCCCGAGCTGCTACTTTGAGTGATTTCTGTGAAAGTAGCTGCAATACGTTTTGCCTTGGTGTCAAGAAAGCAGGGCTAATCTACCTCAGAAGTGTCCCGGCAAGAGTATTTGCATACATGCACGCATGCAAACACACCACAAACCACAGGTATGCATTTAGATTTGAACCTCTTCATCTTGTTAAGGTGCACAGAAGAGGAAAAACGTGAACTTCATGACCTCAATCTAGCAGCAAGACAACACAAACATTTCAATTTGCAGCTATGACCCGGTGCCAAACATTACTGATTTCCTTTATCCACCAATTCCAACCTCAGACTAGACACCAAATCCAATCCATACCCCCAGTATTAACATTCCCCTAACCTAACCTTTAACCCTAACATACAAAAAACACCTCACCTAGATTCTCAAATGATTCAAACTAAGATTCCAGTTGAGACCTGAACCAAGGCCTTATCTGAAAAAATATATTGGGTGCTTCTTTTAAACACCAAATAATTCCTGAGATAAAAGCTTAGAGGAAAGAAAAATACCTATCTGGGGTCTAAGCAGAGACAATGATGCGTTTTACTGGGCTTAATTTATTACCTCAAGGGTAAAAAAGAGGGCTGAGCAGAGGCCACATTGAGGCTTTGAAAGCAGGCTGGAGAAGTGAAAATGAGCACAGCTGCAATCTGAAATGAGGGGTTACCCACAAAGGATGGTGGTATTATCAAACTGAAGCGCTCTAATGCTCACAAAGACACACACAAACATGCACACGCAACACATGTAATCATGACCACGAGAAAGAGTCCCGTCTTGATCCCTGTCTTTGGCAGCAGGCACTTCCTCAGGATACGGACCCGTTTTGTTTAACTTCAAACACCGCCTCTCCCCAGTTCCTGCCCTGTCGGGTTCCCCTTCCCCTTCTCTCCCATTATTTGTTTTATTTCCTTCTTATTTCCTTTCCTGCGAGAAGGAATCAGGGAGCAAAAGTGAAACAGGAAGACTGACAAGAAGAGAAAACCTCAGAGGTTTTTTATTTTTTTTTTCATCTGCAGCAGACAGGGAGAAACAAAGCTGCTGCTGCTGACTTCCGCCGAGTCAAACCAGCTCCAGCCATAAGTTATCCTCACCCCAATACTAACCACACACTTAACCCAAAATTACAATCTGCCAAGCATGACAATCTCACAAGCCCACCCACAACTCCAGCAAAATCGCTGCCTCAAAGAAGGACAAAGACTACCACTACAACTACTACCTCTGCCACAGCCGAGGCACTGTAATCAGCCGGGTCTCAGGCAACTATTTTGTGGGTGTGCGCACATAAAGAAATCTTTGATAGTGCACAGGCCTATAAACTAAGCGAGGTAAGAAGAAATTATGAGCAGGTGTGCTCGACTGAGAGAGACAAGACATGTTGCTTGTTCGCCCGTCACACAACCTTTCAACTTCTGCCAAAGTTGGGAGTCGCTTTTAACAACATCCCCAGATAGCATCGCCGCCTGTGGTTACGTTATCAAGCGCAGAAGGTGGGGCAGAAGCTGCGCGATCTTATCTCGATTGTTAGACTGTGACTGTGAGTAAGCAGCGAGAGGTGCGAGCTG
Source organism: Fundulus heteroclitus (assembly GCF_011125445.2). Classification (NCBI taxonomy): domain Eukaryota; kingdom Metazoa; phylum Chordata; class Actinopteri; order Cyprinodontiformes; family Fundulidae; genus Fundulus; species Fundulus heteroclitus. The sequence goes on from NC_046362.1 coordinate 22,929,478, forward strand.
CGCAAAGTGACAGAAAATCTGATCTGAGCATTTTCACTGACTGCTCGCCAAAACGGTTGTGTATCTGAAGCTAATGGCAGCAGAATGGAAGCCGCTCGCAGTGCTTTGCTACTGTGCGCTATGCCAGGCTGTAATTATGATGATTTAAGGGCTGTTAAATGCAATCAGTCTGTCTGAGCATAATGCAGGCATGTGATCTGTCGCAGTGAGACAAACTAGTTATCTTCATAGTGAATCTGGCTTGGTCCATTCAGCATAGTGTCGCAGCTGTCGACATTAGTTTTTCAAACATTCCCTCTACTCTTAACGATACAAAAAAAACAACTACTTCACAGACGGTTAAAGTCACAGAAGTTAACTAAAAAAAATGCAGGTAGAAAAACATAAGCACTAAGAAAAAACAGGATTTTGGCAATATTCTTTTTTTGAGGGTCCAAATCAAAAGATATTTGCTCCTATTAAACAGCTCCAAGTATTTTGTTCCTAGAATAAAGAAAACAATACTATAGAACAAAATAAAGATTCACCTTTAAAAAAAACTGCAAGTTCAATGGCTGTTGTAATGCATCTGTGTCTACATGGCTTGTTAGGAGAAACAAAGTATAAATAAGTGCCAACAGCAATAAAACGGGTACCTCAAATAGATCAAATTCGTGTTGCAGGACATTCAGGTAATATTCCCACTTTATGTTGCAAAAAGGGAAATTAAGTATGTTAAAAAAAAAATTTAATTAGTATTTGTCCTGGATTTGAGCAGGCAAGTTTAAATAATCTGCCAATGGAATAAGGTTCTTGCACTTAAAATAGGAACAACTCATCTCCACCACCTTATTTCAGGTGTAGAATATCTAATTGTCTTATTTTAGGGGTAAAAGTACTCATTTCATTGGTAGATAATCTTATTTACCTGCTCAAATCAAGGACAAATACACTCGTTTCAAGAAAATCTTACTTGCTTTTAGATCCCTTTTTGCAGTGTAGAGCATTTGATATAAAAACCTGTGTAGTTGCAGATCAGGGTGGAGGTGCAATATTTTAAGAAAAGTGACCAGAGACTGTGTTCCACCTATCAAATGACAACACTTCCCAGTTAGGGTGTTCAACCGCATAATTGGCTTTATCTGTAGGCTTCAGGCTGTTAATGAGCAGCAGATCTTTATACCCCCGTTGCTGATGCATCTTGGGAGTTTGGCTGTCCAGTCCATAAGTGTTTAGGGCGTCTGAAATGTCTTTGAACATTTTGTGTGAGATCCGACTCGAGCCGGGTGATGCTTTTTAGTCTTACCCTTTGTATAACCTCAGCAAGGGCTGTACCTGCATTCTTGGTTTTAACTTGAACTTATTGCCAGTGCAGTTTGGGCTTCTCCAAGGCTAACCCCATTTCATTGATCCCATGTGTGGCATTCATGAACAGGATGGCAATGTGTGGTTATCGGTTTTTACCGGCTTTGTTCTTCTGTTGCCATCCTCAGGAAGAAGAGATTCAGCTCCAAGGGTGAGAGCATATTCTGAACCTGAAAATGGTTAACTACTCCACAGAAATAATTCACCCTGCTGAATTATTTCTGTCTTTTTCACAAGGGCTGGTATGATAACATATGAGAATGGTAGATGAGTTGAAGCCTTGTCTGTGATAATGTGGACGTTGTGGTCTTTTGTGGTGAAGAAGATCTTGATTTGTCAATCTTTGCATTTTTCGCACCTCACACAGTCATGACATTCAGACCACTTCAAAAAAAGAGATGCCAGATACAAGAGGGGGAAACGAGCTTCCTCAATAGAGTGGCTAGGCTCGGCCTCAGGGATAGGAAGAGGAATTTTGTCATTCAGGAATTGCTCAGGGTTGAGCTGCTGCTACTCCGTATCAAAAGGGATCAGCTGAGGTGGTTCAGGTATCTGATAAGGATGGGCAACTTTTTCAGAGGTTTTCCTGGTATGTACCACTGGGAGGAGACCCTGGGTCCTTCCTGGATCTGAAGATGCCGGATGGACGTACAGATGAAAACACTTATTTACTTGTTATCCTCTCACAACTGACATGAAATGAATCAAATCAACTCTCTAACACAAATTAAATAGTTCTAAGTGTAAAAAAATGTATGAAATGATAGGCTGGAGCTAAATCTCAAGGAAACCTTCAGTGTTCGCAGCTGCAATAAGTGCAAAGCCCTTTGCACTTTCAGCTTAAGACAGAATTCTCTCAGACTGTTACAGAATGCAGCAAAATCATACAAAGCTAGCATTATGTTAATATCATGATGAATCATAGATGCTACTAATTGTTCAACTTTTAGCAAGGATTGTCTGAGTCTTCAATAAATATCTATTGCTACCTTACTAAGGACATTTTGTGTATTCTCGGAGACCTTGGGGGACTGTAAAACCCTATCACAAAGTAACCTGGCAAGATGGGTGTTTAACACAGTGGAATGGTGTAACATTAACATTTTCACCTCAAAATGTGCACAAGTGGTACAATTTTCACATTTGATATCTTCAACCTCCCAAATGTACAATGCAAGCCCAAAAAAAAGGGACAGCATATGTCATAACCTGCCATTAAAAGACTTTTACAATTGATATTCATAAAATCAGCCTAAGCACAGCTCAAAGTTAGACAATTTTCAGAATCAGAATCAGAATAATTTATTTGTCACTGTGGCAAAATTTTCTTTGGCTCCTTCGGTTCTCATTACAGTTCACATTACACATAATGAAGGCAAAAAAAACTGACAAACATGCAATGAACAAGGTTTTTTTTAGCATTCAGAAAAGTCACAGATAAAGATAATGAGGTAGTACGGTGCTTATTGAACAATGATGATTGAGGCTTCGTTTACAGATTTCACTTTCCTCCACCCATGTGGCTCGGGGAAAAAAATGACAAATTGAAGGAGGCTGGTTTAATTTTAGATTTTGTGGAACTTGTGGCTTTTACTGGCAGTAATCAGACAAGAAAAGGACAAAGAGAGAAAAGGGGAAGACATACAGCAAAGGTCTAAAGGTCAGAAATTGATTTCCTAGATGGATGTGTTGAAGACTAATAGGCTCCTTATTGGGGGCGCTAACGCTACAACGAGGCCAAAGCGCCGCCCCGGGATGCTGGGCTATTGACAGGGTTTCTGTTTATGGAAAATTTGCACAAATTTACTATTGTACTATAAAATCCCATGCAGAGACATAAAAGAACAGTAATTGTTTTAAAAAGTTAATTTCCTCTAAATCTCAGCAGCGTGTGAGGCCTTTATTACTCTGGATTAAACCAGAAGGCATTTTAGTTGATGACTGCTGTCTTGTCCCTCAGGCTTGTAAAACCAAAGGGGATCTGTCTGTACTTTATAAAAGCTATCAATGAGGCCTTGGTCCCACTGGGCAGCTACACACTAAAGTAACAAGCATGACCTCTTCAATCTAAACATTAGATTTCACCACCTACTCATGACACTGGTGGGTTTGGATTAGAACAAGCCTTTGATCTATTGTCTTTTTTTGGCTGCGCAATATAACAAAATCTTTTCCAAAGCGCTGTCATCCAACAAAACTGGACTCCAAGCAAACTCACCCAGAAAGGGGACATTGTATTCAAAAAGATAATGCAAATGAACTGCATGACTTTTTTATTTTATTACAAACTTTTGTAACATTTCCAGTCCTGGAAAAAATAACTGAAAATACGCAAACTTTCCGAGTAACACTCGGATTTAGGTGTATTTTCTGTTCACTGAGGCAGAGAGCTCCATGTGTGTGTCTTGGCTCTACCCCCGGTGAATTTAAGATGAAGAATGAGCAGAGACAGCCGGCTACCTGTTATCAATTCAAATATTTTTCTTCCACATACCCCGAGTTAATTTAATCTGCACTCAACAAATGACTGCATATTAAATTAACTAAAACAATTTAAATCCGCCTTTTTTTAGGGGACGAGGGTCTTGCAGGTAGCCAGTTGCTGAGCGGTCAAAGGTGTAAAGTTCACTGATCGAGAGCCAACACGTCCACTTAAGATCACAGATGATAGCTAAAACATATGGACATCATATAAATAATGTTTCATATAAGATGTCAAAATAACATTCAGAGGAAAACCAGGAGTTTGCATTTTCATTTAAAACCTGCTGATAGTCAGATTTTGAATAAGATATATTTGGCTTGTTTCAAAATACACTATATTGCCAAAAGTATTTGCTCACCCACCCACACATCAAGTGGAAATCAGGGGTTCCAATCACGTCCATGGCCACAGGTGTGAAACACTCCAGAGTCAATGGTCAGTGGTGCTATAACACAGTGGAAGCGATCTGGAATGACAGCAACTCTGCCACAAAGCGTCAGGCCACGTAAGCTGAGAGCGGGGGCAGCAGATGTTGAGGTGCAGACGTCACCAACCTTCTGCAGTCAGTCGCTACAGGTCCACTACTTCACGTAGCCTTCGAGTTGGCTCAAGAGGAGTGCATGGACAGCTTCATGGAATGAGTTTCCAAGGCTGAGCAGCTGTATCCAAGACACACATCACCAAGTGCAATGCAAAGTGTTGGACACAGTGGCGTAAAGCACGCCACCACTGGACTCTAGAGCAGTTGAGGCATATTGCCTGGAGTGACGAATTGTGCTTCTCCATCTGGCCATCTGATGGACAAATCTGGGTTTGGCAGTTTCCAGGAGAACGGTACTTATCTGACTGTATTGTAAAAAGTGTAAAGTTTGGTGGAGGGGGGACTCTGGTGTGGGGTTGTTTTTCAGGAGCTGGGCTTGGCCGCTTAGTTCCAGTGAAAGGAACTCTGAATGCTTCAGCATACCAAAAGATTGTGTACAATTTCATGCAACCAGCTTTGTTGGAACAGTTTGGAGATGGTCCCTTCCTCTTTCAACATGACTGACCACCAGGGCACAAAGCAAGGTCCATAACGACATGCATGAGAGAGTCTGGCGTGGATGACCTTGGCTGGCCTGCACAGAGTCCTGACCTTAACCCAATAGAATACCTTTGGGATAAATTGCAGCGGAGACTGACAGCCAGGCTTCTTGTCCAGCATCAGTGTATGACCTCACAAATGCACTTCTAGAAGAAATGGTCAAAAATTCCCATGAACACACTCCAAAACCTTGTAGACAGCCTTCCCAGAAAAGCAGAAATTGTTATACCTGCAAAGGATGGACCAATGTCATATTCAACACTATGGATTAAGAATGGGATGTCACTCAATTTCATTTGCAAGTCAAGGCAAGTGAGCGAATGCTTTATGTGATAAACAGTAGTGTATTTAGCTATATCAAGAGTTATAATATAGAGGCATTCTAAGTGATCTTTTATCTAAATCTTATGCCTTTGTCTTAAATAGCTGTGAACGATCATTCCGAGTTTGCAGGGGATCCTTTCAATACCCTTCATTAACTCTAAATTACCCTTAACAGTAAATGAAAGGATAGGAGAGACAAAGAGGCACCTTGATCCCATCTTGCTGTGTTATACCTCCTTACTCTGCTATTAGTGTGAAACTCTGCTGTGCGTCAGGTCCATAAAGTATGACTTCCCTCGGATATATGGGGTTTCATTTTTGGCTTATCTTTGCGTAGCAGGGGTTTTCAAAATTCTTCTACAAATTTGACTTCTAGATAAGATTCTGAACAACCGATAAGGAGCAAATCCCTTTCACCAACTTAGCTTATGACTTAGAACAAAGAGAAGAACATTGTATGCTATCAAAATGACAGAATGATTGTGACTTTAAGCTGCTCTATTTTTGACTGTAGAGCGTATTGACCACTCTAATGAAGCTAAAATGCTGATTGAATTTTTTTTTTTTGAAAGGTTTTAATCATCTACATGTCAATAACATGTATTTTGTTCCATTTGAAAGTCAAGAAATATATTTATCTTATATATTGTAAGGTTAAGAGGTTAATTTAAAATTCCCACCAAATTTGGTTAGCATTACACAATTCTGGATTTGTGGATCTAGATCAGAGTCTGAACTTTGAGAAATTAAGTTTCAAAACCATCGTTAAAACTAATTTCCTTGAAGGCTTTGGCTTCAAACAGTGCTAACCGTGTAAGGTGTATGACACTAATTCACAATACTGGCCCACTACAGTGCATAAATTATGTGTAGATTTCCCACAAAATCCAAAACCCTGTTTCCATGTAAAATGACAAGCATTCCTCATTCGTTACTCACTAATCTGGCCTTGATGTAGCATTGTTATGGGTTTCTTGTTTATAGCTTAATTATGCTGAAATGACAGTAAATATTCAATCCTTTCATTTCAATGTAGTTGTGCAAGTAATCTTATCAGAAGATGGAAAATCCAACTTTGCTTAGTTCTCATCCCCTAATGATAATTTGTACATCAGACCTGCACCACTTCACGGTCTTCTATTACTAACTGCATTAGAGTTCTAGCTGTTTACAGCTCTGTAAATATGGCAGGAAGTCTCGTGAGGCATTGTGGGTAGTGAGTGATTTTAGTGCATTTTAAACCATAGGATCAACAACCAAAAAGCGTCCTGTGAAGAATCAGCGTTTGATTTCAGCAACAGCATAAGACACCATGAAGTGATTGAGCTGAAGAAGCAAAACCCGACCACAATGGAAGACCACAGCTTGCATCACTTCAAACTTTTACTAAATTATGTTTTTTTTTTTTTCCTTTTTTTGTTCCTGTGTGATATTTGGCCACATGAGGATTCAAACCACAGAACATTAGATTTATGCTGACAGCTCGCCAACCAATAAGAGAACAAGTTCCAGTGGGCTTATATAGCACGTTTTATAAGACAGAGTCTGCGGCGCTGTTAGTGATTCCGCCTAATAAAAAACCATCAGGGGCCTTCCTGTTTTGTCTTCACTGTGCTGTAAGAGCTGACAATCATTCAGGCCTGAAACGTTCTTCTGTGTTTTCTTTAGTTAACCAAAAAAAAAAAAAAAAAAATGCTGAACCCCAACTTCTGCACACTACCTGGAACACACCTTTCTAAGGGCCTCGATGAGGACATAAACTATTACAAATAAATTGGAGAATTTTTATCATACAAGGTCCGGTTTGCGATTGTAGAAAGCTCCAGAAAGCCATTAGTTTCCAAAGCATCGAGGAACATAATCAGGCAAGTGTTCAAATAAACATTGCAAGAACAGGCCCATTGAGCACATCTGAGACCACTTTTCAGAATCTTTTAGGGCTAAAGCGTTGCAAAACAGCTAAAACTAATACCATCTAATCAACTATTACTGGACTGATTCTTATTAAATGGTTTATTTGTATTTAAGGGCTGAATAGGAAAAAAGAGTGTCTAAATACCCTCCTAATTTCCTGCTACACTGCTATATTTGTACAAATGGTGGCATATTTTGATTAGTCTTAACCTCTTTTTTGCTGTTCAAAATTTCCATGGGAACTCATTGAGATCAAACATATAAACAAATATAAAAATGACCAGTCTAGAAAAAATTATCTTAAATGCTTATTGTTTGGCAACATCTGATTTAAAGTATAAAATACATGTTCACACAATGTACGTTTGGCACTAAAATGTGATTGAAATGAATGCAATCAGATAGCTCTTAACCACATTAAAATCATGATGGATGTGTAATCATGCATTCATCCACTGATTTTTTCGCTCTAACTCTTTACATGATTATTTAAAACAACACGCAAACTAAATTATGCATATTCCAGTTGTGCTGTGACTCCATCAGTAAAAAAACAACAACAAAAAAACACAATAAACAGACTAACTGTCAATTTATGAGGCTATCACTATTTTACGATACCCACAGGTAACAGTGTGATTACGTATTTAGCACCATCAGTGCAAATTATTGCAATAAGGTTCTGGGTTCAAACCAAAACTATAATTCTGATAAAATGTACCTAGTTAGGATAAACCCCAGCAGCAGGAGGCCCAGCTGCAAACCAAATAAAGGATACCAGAGCAAGTTCACCACTAAAAAGAACTAGCTCTAGGTACACAAAGACTAAAACTAATTTAAACCTTGTTTGTAGTCCACCATCCATACATTCTAAACAAAGCTTACTCCAAACATGACCTGGTTCAGGTTAGTTGAATATAACCATGTCATTTATGTCATGTTGTACAACTCTTAATATGGTGTCTGCGTATTTACTTACTTCAGTTTATTTTTCTCCTGTTCTCTGCTAACATTTGCTGTAAATTTATCATTAAAATGATCAATAAAGCTGCTGCAACAACCCGTTTTTCTTGCTGTGGTGAGAAAATGAGTCTGACATGCTGACTGAACAGTCTTTTGTAAAGAATTCATTTTTATTTACAGCTCCATTTAAAACTGCATTTTAAAAATGCATTCAAGCATGTTGGATGCCCAAACCAGCAGTCATTCAAAAAATGACTATTGGGCTGGTATTTCACTTAGAATTACCTCTTGTAAACATCACAGTTTTATGTTCTTACATTTAAACCATGACTCTTAAACTGTGGATCAACTTTGTTTGATAACAAGATGACAGCCATAAAGCTATCATTTAGAAAATAAGAGTAAACTGTAGCTCTTGCTTTATTCATCCAACAACAGAGCAGAAAAAAATGTTTAAGGATAAACTTTTATACGTAAACAATAGCTGTGGTACAATATCACCAACAAAAAAAAAAAAAAAATTACTTTCCAACAGGTCAGGGTCCAAAAGCACATAACAAACATGTACCCACTTCCAGAAATACTTCAAAATCTGACCACAAAAAAGACAAATGGAGAACAATAGAACTGATAACATCGGGTAAAAGGAACATCAAAATAAGTAGTTACACAGAAATAAGCACCGAGTGTTTTCAGGTGATTATTTTCTAATTCAATTAAATTGGTTAATTTGTGTAATATCATGATTTGCTTGAAGGGAAAGTCCCCAAACAATAATTCTTCTTTACAAATGAACACAAGGGTATATGTTATAGAATATACCATTGTAATATATCACACATAAATATGAAATGTAGAGGCTCTCTTGTTCAAACTTGACTATGTCACCTTATCAATTAAATACATACCCAGAGTAACCTAACACAAAAAAGTTGTATTTATAATTAATACAGAGGCACTGCTTGTAAAGGGTGATGTATGTGTCTCAACAGGCTACTAGGAAAAGCCCTAAAGGTGTAACACAGAAAAGAAAGATAATCCCAGAGCATTTGTACCTCATTTAGAGCTCACGGATAGAGGATGTGTCTGTTTTATTCTTTTTGAAATGTTGACTTAATGTTTGACTGAATTAATGGTCAAACACTTAAAATAACAAGCAACCTGCCCTCATCACAGCCGGCGACTTTCTAAAACCAGAAGATAACAAGCTCAGATTTCATGTTCTTTTGCAAGAACACACTTTTAATAAACACTGTGATTATAAGAGTATGATCTCATAAAGAATCAGAGACAAAGGCTGGGATATGTTCTTTAATTTGACAAAACTAAAGTAATCCTGGTGGTTTCCAGTACCAGAAGTTCTTCAGTTGAAGAACTGAAAGCTACTATTTTCGGAAGAAAAAAAAACCCTTAGCCCTAAAAAGACACCAGGAAGGAAAATCTTTCTTTTCCACTTTTTTATGACTGTATATTTTTTCTGTCAAATTCGCTGTGAAAAAGAGGTTAGAGGAAAAAAAGCATGACAAGAATCCCCCTTCCTATGAGGCAGCGGCTTTTCCAGTCATCACTGTGTGCCACAGAAAATCAAAGGTGAGGGGGCCTTGTCCTGCATTTAAACAAACCGGTGAAAATCCTAATCTAAAATAAAAGAACCTGTGTGTGCGCGACCTGTGCAACGTTATGGGGAGATTTTATAGCTGTTTTCATTTGTGTTAGTCTGGCTTCATCTGGCAAGGACCCTGCGCAGGAACTGGAGCAGTTTACAGTTGAGAGTGAAGAGGCTTGGGTGCAGATTTGCAGCCTTTCAGAGCAAGAACCTTCAAGTAAAGGAGAACCATCTTGGCTTCTTGTTCAGGGTGGGTGGTAGAATGGAGATGGAGACTGATGGGGAGATGGAAGTAGTATTTGCAGTGATGTGGATGCTATATCCATCATGACAAATCAGAGGAAGAGCCAATAGACAAAACTTTTAATTAACAGGATTGGTCCCCGTGTTGATATTGTGCACTGGATGACTGCATCCATTTGGGAAAAGGTCTGCACAGCTCCAAATTATACTGTGGGTCAGTTATGCTAGTTGCAAGAAGAAGTTGCGAGCTTATAGATAGATAGATAGATAGATAGATAGATAGATAGATAGATAGATAGATAGATAGATAGATAGATAGATAGATAGATAGATAGATAGATAGATAGATAGATAGATAGATAGATAGATAGATAGATAGATAGATAGATAGATAGATAGATAGATAGATAGATAGATAGATAGATAGATAGATAGATAGATAGATAGATAGATAGATAGATAGATAGATAGATAGATAGATAGATAGATAGATAGATAGATAGATAGATAGATGCATGATGAGCGAATGAAGAAATTGATGAGATGAAGGCCCAAAATGGTTAAAAGCTTTGTTGGGCATGTTAACTTCAGATGCACCTCCATATCACATCAAAGTGACATATAAAGTAGATGTTAGGACTCACACAAACACACATCTACACAATGAACGAGAAGCACCACGTTATTACAATTAAACAGAAAATAACACAAAAAGCGTTCACATAAAAAAAAGAGTTGTGTTGGGTGCTTTCCTCAGGTCCAGCAGGACTACAAACGCCTCAATTTAACTCTCATCAGGGCCTTTAACTGCCTTTTGTGAACATTTTATTGTGTTTTTTTGTTGGTCAAACACCTGCTCACTTTATCAATATCCCTTTCATTGTCTTCTATTGCACAGGATGACATCTCTTTCTCAATTTGGTTTTATTATTATTATTATTTTTGTTATTGATATCTTTCTACTCTCAGCTATTATCCCATAGCTTGTATTTAAACTTCTCTTCAGTCCTCCAAGAATCTATGCGCCTTGTTTCTTGTTAGTTCCAGACAGTTCAATGTAAAGAGGACTCAGCTGCAGTCTTTTACAGGAAGAGGTAATCGCTAAACTGAACAGGCAGTACAGAAACAAGCAATCTTCAGAAAGAATTTCAACAAAAGCAAGGATTTCGTAAAATAAAATAAAAAAATCTTTGAAAAAACAAATACTGCACAAACAGTATGAGGCAGAAGCGAAGATTAATGAAGATCAGGTATGAGGGCAGAACAGGAGACAAAACCACTGGAAACAATGGCAACAATAAACTACAGAGAGAGAAGAAGAAAAACTTGAACAGAAAACCAAGATAATCGCATTAAAATCTACAAAGCACCACAGGAATTTTAAAGACTATGACCCGAATTCTCTGCTTGTGTGTTGTCGGGAAAATGTTTTTGGCAATTGTTTGATATTATTCTTCTCTGCCAGAATTCAATTTTGTTTTGTGTTTAGTTTTTGGTTCCTTTGTTGTAGCAGCAATTAGGGTGATACCATTTAGGCTACTTAGTTATTTTATCTGCCTGCTTTCTTTCTTTGTATTCCTGCAATTTAATTCCATTAAAGGAATCGAGGTAAATCCTTTAGTGGATTGGTGATCAATACAGCAGAAAACAATTCGCCGCTGATCTGTTTGCGACAGATTACAAAGGAAATACGGCGCTGCATTTCTGCGACCATCTGGATATGATACATTTCCTGGCGTCCAACCGGTTAAAGATCGATATCTGTAACCACACACACACACACACACACGTACGTTTGTATGTATGTATGTATGTATGTATGTATGTATGTATGTATGTATATGTAAGAGATAATGCCCGACAAGGTGTCCATTATCATCAATGAATGGATGATGCGGAGGTGTGAACTGCCCTTTAATATATACACACACACACATATATATATATATATAGAGAGAGGAGAGAAGAAAGAAGAGAGAAGAGAGAAGATAGATAGAAGTAGAGAGAGAGAGACACACACACATAGAGATAGCACAAAGAATAGAGAAGAGATACACACATAGACAAACATAGAAAGAGAGAGAGATATATAGAAGAGAGAGAGAGATAGAGAATAATATAATAATATACACACACATATATAGATATATATACACACACATATATATATATATATATCTCTATCTTAGATATATAATATATTATATATATATATAAACTGTATATATATACACAAACACACATATAATATATACACACACACGCACAACCTTTATACAGGTATTTTCGTTAAGATTCAAGATCAAATTTTCAAGAGACACCTGTTTCATTGTTCCTGTTTTTTTTACAAACACAGTAACGATGAAGTCATTATTGTTAAATAAGTTAAAACATTGGATTTCACATCAATATGTAATTTAATCAGTGTTGTCCCATGAAAAGATATAGTTAAGTATTTTTGCACAAATGTTATTCTGACTTTTCTGGAATACTTTATGGTTTGCCATTTAACATTTTAGACATGAGTTAATATAACACAAAAAAAATTATTAACAAAAAAATATACTACAACAGTTTTAACAGTACAGAGTAGTTGATGTATACTGCAATGAAAACTATCAATTTAATTTAATAAATCAAACATTTGCTTTGAGAAATGTGAGTATAGTAAAAAATACATTGCTTAAATTAAAAAAACTGTGTCATTAAGTTTATTGTTTTATTCTTTCAATTTATTGCATAGCCTTATTTGTACATGTGTAAATAGTTACAGTATTATTTGACTCATTCAAAACAACGATTATTATTTGTTTAGGAGAACATTTATTGGCAATGGCTCAATGTCGATCTGATAAAACTAATGACTCTCTCATAAATGCATAAATAATGATTAGTGTTGAAATGTTGAAATAAACATATCTGATTATCTTTAAATATATCAAATGGCAAACTGATCCTTACTGACCTTCACACAATCTGTAAAACTTTGTTTTATAAGAAGAGCAGGGGGAAAAAAAACATAATGGGGCTTATTTCCAACTGAAAGATGAAGGTTTTTTTCCCCTTTCTACTACAATCCCCTGAAGTCGACTATAATGTGGTGGAAAACCATTGTGGGGCTGAATCTTATTACTTCACATATTGGCAGTATCCTTATAAATCCCAGACACTGGAGCTTTTCAAGAGATAAATCAAACATTAGACTGGTCTCCAAGCGATAATGCAGTTGAAATGTAGGGCAGAAAATGCTTCAGTGCTGCAGTGCTCCTACTGCCATACCAAAAAGGACAAGTCTCAGCTAAATCTCTTAAATTAAAATACTGAGGGATGGTTTAATGGGTAATAGCATAAAACTATATGGATTATGAATTCTAATCACTACATTTAAATTTAAAAGCTTGGACACCTAACCACATAGGAAATGAGTTTTTAAATTCAAATATCGTGATTATTATGTTTGTCATGAATCCCAAAGCAATCCCAATGTGTGAGCATAATATTCACAGACATTATTAAAGGGATTTTGTGTGATAGACCAACACAAAGCGATGCATAATTTTGACGGAAAGATTTGCCCATTCTTTTTTTTTTTTTTTTTAAATAACTCAAGCTCAGGTAGACTGAATGGAAAACGTCTGTGAACATGAGGTTTTTTTAACCACATATTCTTAGTTGGATTTATGTTTAGGCTTTGAATAGGCCATTTTAACATGTGAACATGGCTTGATTTAAACCAAGATGCTGTATTTATGGTGTTATGTGTAGAGTTGATGTTCTACTAGAAGGCAAACCTTTGCCCCTGCCTCAAGTTTTTGCAGTCACATTTTTCCAAAATGTACATTTAACATTTGTGTAAAATATTAAATGTTATGACCCCCACACACACACAGTTATGTGCTTCTTTCAGTTGTATTGCATAAAATCCAACTAAAAAGAAGAAGTCGGTCATTATAATATGATAAAGTATGAAAAAGCTGAAGGAATATATAAAAACTTTCACAAAGCACTGTAATTATATTTATTAAAATTATTTGTAATAAAAACATGTGTGCAGATTTAGCTTGCAGGCAAGTAAATCTACAAAATAACAACTGAGGAGCGTCTAGAAACATATTTACCTGTCAGTCAAAGCCCTAATGAGACAGATTTAGGAGACACACAGAAGGTATGTAAAAAAGGTGCTAAGCTCAAGTAAACATGTTAAGAATCATCTGCCGTCCTTCGTTTCACACCCACTTAAAGAGCTGTCTTTTCTCTCACATAACACAATGAACAAGAGGCTTTCACAAAGTGTAAATGAGCCATGTGTCTGTAACATCCACTTACAGACAATCCGAACTGATGAGCTGTGATCGCAACATAACGTCACCGCTGAATACGTTTCAACATGGAAACTAAATAAAAATGCAAATTATCGCAGAGCATTAGCTGTTCCAAAGAACAGTCTGCAGATTAAAAGCACACCATGTGGCCTGAGCCAGAAAAACAACGGGACTGCAGTCAAATCTTCTGTGTGGGGACCAAGATCAGCAAACCACCAGAACAATGAACTGTACCACAGAATGGCTCCACGGTCGCTTGGACAGTAATGGGTTCCGAACTTAACCACAGGTTAAATAAGAGTGTGACCGAAACTCTGATCCAAGTCCCCAAGACACGATCCTGCTGCTTTGGCTCCAACATCGTGTCAAGGCCATGCACCAGACAGTGCTAAACTATTTTCAGTTTCTGGTATTCAGTTAAGTACCACAGAAAAGGGCCAGCCGAGTTGTATTAGGCAATCTTTTCAGGTCAAACTCCTCACTGTTCACCGGTCACTTTCATACATTTTAGTAAATATATAGATATTTTTAGGCCATATTGCATTGCTGTAGTTATTAATCTTTTTAATCTTCAATTTAGACATTGTAGCTGCTCTTGGAATGATTTACTAACATTTCATATTACTCAGGAGTACGACGTCAAAATAGCTTTCGCGCTCTCTTCTCTTTTTGAAAATGGTCCTTCGGAATAAAATGGACAATCACAGAAAATATGTTTAGAAACCGGGGGAGGTACGATTTAATTCCTGTAATTTCCTCAAGTGTTAGCGGTGAATTAGAGCTCATAATAATTCTCTGCAAAGTTCAACTTAATATTGAGATTATGCTGAGAGCAAGAGAACTGACAGCCAGAACTTTAGATGAACTGTCCATGCAATAAAACTATAGCTGGAAAAGGCCCAGAGCCAAGAGGATGTCCGGCTGGCAGTGGCAAGGGTGTGCGCTGTGGCTGGATAAGAATGGACCACAGCTTTGGAGCCAGTCCAAGATATATTAGGAGGTTCTGGGTGCGGTCCAAGACAGCTGGGGAGCAGCAGAGTCAAGTCCTACAGTAACCTGGATCTGTGCATTCAGGCCATACTGCTGACAGATTTAACAACTTTGACTTGAAGCTGGAACATATCTGCAATTCATGGACTCCTTTGCTTTTTGCAGTAATTTCTTTGGCTTAACCTCTCTCATATTTTTCAAACATTTAAGGAAAGTTTCCTTACTTTTGTGATTTCCTCTTTCCGCCAAGAACATTTCACCCCATAGTTACGTGTGCGTGATTGAAAATTATTATGCTCTCAGCACCAGTACATTAACCTCAATGACTGCATGGGCCAGTGCTACATCTCATTCTCAACCAATACTCTTTGCCGCTCCAAGCTTTCCAATAACATCAAATGCTGTTTTTTAATCCATCAATATTAAAGCCAACTTAGTATTGCTGTCCATGACTGCAGGCGCTCTGAGCTGCATACTGCACGGGGGCCGATGGCTGGGAAGAGGAGAGAAGTCAGGGAGTGTGCGGGGCCGCCGCGGTGAGAGCAGTGCTAGGTGGCACACCTGCCTGCCTGATTAAACCGTGGACAATGAGGGCTCTGTTTCTACCTGCCCACCTGTCTGCAAAGTGGAGCCCCCCCGCCCCTGCTCTGTCCTGCAGCCCTGAATTCCTCTGTGCCCCTCCCAAGCCTCTGTCCACTTCAGGAGCAACTCCATGTTAATAAGTTCACATTCTTTGGCACGCAGGAACAACAACAGAGAAAACAGATTTTTCAAAGCAGAAAAGACTTACTACCTGTATTTTGATCACAGTGCGAGACACGCAACGTGTCCTCCAGACATGTCTTTGAAACCGTCAAACTGAGAGAGACAATCACTGCCTGCATTATGTTAAAAAGCCCATGAACCACTGAAAACACCTTATGAGTTGAGGTAAAGCTTCATCTCTTTAAGAAAATTTGGACATCAGTGTTAAAACGCCTTCTAAGTAGAAAGTACTGACATAATTCATAGAAATTAACAGATTTTCACCTTGATAACCCCTAACTGGTGACCCTCCATTCTCATACTTTAAAGTCCATTCTTTTTGTCATTTTTCTTGTCAGTGAATATGGTATACAAAGCTCTGCCAGATGACGCTGACAACACTCCGGCATGGAAGCTGTCACCGAGTGAAAAAAAGTCGAAGTCTCCTATTTTCATATTAGCAGGATGTGCCCACCAAAGGTGGTAAGGAAATCCTGTGAGCGTCTGGTGTTGAAGCATCGGAAGGACATCACAGGCCCCCTGCTGGACCCGCAGCAATTTGCTTATCAGGCAAACAGGCTGACAGAAGATGCAGTCAGCTGGGGGACTACACTTCGTCCAGCACCACCTCGACCACCCAGGGACATGTGCAGAGATCCCGTTTGTGGACTTCAGGTCAACCATTTACTAAGACATCCTCCATCAGAATCTCCCCCGGTTCAATTCAGAGTGCCCGGCCTCCACCTGTGAACCACCGGTGTACCGACTGACCGGCAGCAGCAGGTGAGGCCGGGGAGCCGCTGGACAGTACGATCCAGTGATCCAGGACAGAGAGAGGTGAGTCTGCCTACAGACGGGAGGCGCGTCGGCTGGTCCACTGGTGTGGTCAAAACCACCTGGAGCTTAAAGGGCAGCTAACATCTCAGCAGACCCCACACATCCTATAAACACAAACTGTTTAGCTTTTCCCCCTTCAGGTTGCCGCTACTGAGCGCTATTTGCAAAAACCAGCCACCACAGAGACGGCTTCTTTCCCCAGGCTGTCTCTCTGGTGAACACAATGAACACCTTACAGCCTAAATAGTGAGTTACTCTGGTGTGAAACAAAATAAGCACTACCACAACCAGATTTTTTCTTCTTTTCTGTATATAGAAAATGGTAGTACGTACACATACGTGCACTTACTGCACCTGATATTGTTTTATTTCCTCTACAGTTCATGTATTAATGTTTAATGTTTGTATGCTTTGACTACATGACACACACAATCTTGACAATTAAAGCGAATTCTGTTGACAATTAAGACATGACAATCAAACTGTGCTCACATAGTAATCGTGACAGGCAGCTGGAAAACAGACACATTAAAGATTCCTGCAACAGAACCATAGGCCAAAACTAACATAGGCCTCATTTGCTACTGTCATACAAACATCTTATCTTCTGTTTTTCATAACCCATCCTTCAGGCATTCTCTCCGTAATGTGTCTGGATTGCAGCTAATATTATTATAAGAAGAATGTACATTATACTGAATAAGATCATAGGAGATTGATTAAGTTAAATGAAATATGCTGTTTTCTTTAGACATACAGTTTTTCATGTTTGGGCATTTTTGTTATCCATTAGATGTATTACGTGCAGCCATATAGAAAAATATTCCATCGGTATTGGACTATATGTGACTGGAACAGAATCAAAATGTACTGGATTGAATTGTGTTAGAATGATAAAAACTGAATGGAATATACATTTAGATTAAACTGCATTGTATTTAACTGGGTATGAACTGGATTTGTTTTACAATGTAAAATGCTTTGGGCTATATTTTTACAGCCTAAATGAGCTGAGCCGAACTAAACTGAAAGTTGAAAAAAAACCACAATATTTAGTATAGAAATAAGGGAGGTCTAGTAGTTACAACATTTTGTTGTAACTCATTTCTATTTGTGTGTACTTTAATTATTTCGCAAATCATGTTTTTCTCCTTCTCAGTTGTAAACACAATCTTTTGCACATTTTTTATTTGTATGAGTGTGTCACATTAAAGCGCTAATCAAGCCTATAAGTGTCATGTGTGAAAAAGGTTTACAGCTCTTTAAAGTAAAACACTTTAAGCTGATGTGTGGGTTATTTTATTTCTGTCAGCAATGAAAATTATTCCTGTTAAATATGTTTAGGAAAATATATTGTCAGAATATTGTAAAGAGGAAACCTTTTTTACCATAATACGAGGCACTTTGATTTATTCATTTACTTTTTTTTTATTATTATTTTTGAAGCCTGTACTTTACTCATTGTGTAATGCCACTAGCAGCCAACATTTTGTTACATTTTCATTGTTTACAACGGCAGGGCAGCCATGTTGTTTTTAGTTGCACTCTGAATTCAGGTAAACTCCCAGACGAAATGCTTGACATAAGATCATTCAAATGAAAAGGAGGAAAAACAATGATTAATCGGATTTGGTATGATAAAATCTGAGATTTTATTTTTAAGCCATATCACCCAGCCCCAAAATCCGGCTGCTCTGTGAATTCAGTTCTGTTCTGATAATGTATTGTGATATGTAACAAGCTCATGATGGCCTCAGAGGTTTGTTAGAGAACTAAGATTAGTGAAACAGCATCATGAGATTTCAAGGAGAGCATTTATCAGAGAGGCAGCCAGGAGAGACATGGCAACTCTGGAGGAACTGAAGATCAATAGTTTGTTTCAGTACGGAGAAACATTGGTTAGAGCTGATGGAAAGAAGGATGGAGTTAAATGTTAGGTAATCCTGAAAGAAAACTTGGTGGAATCCACAAAGGTCATATAGCCAGAACTACAACACTTGGTTTAGACTAAAGCATAAAACCATGTGTTTGTATAGCCTCGTCAACCCTAAACCCAAATGGTAAAATGCATGTCAGAACTGAAAAAAATTATATTGAGATTGGAAAAAGTGCAAATCTTAGTCCCAGGAGTTGTAGAAATGTACAAAAATAAATAAATAATAATTAAAAAATGAGAAGCTGCAGTGAAAGGGGGTTCTAAAAAGCATTAACTAAATGGGACTGAATCTAAATGCACGCATTTAGATTAAGAACACATTATCAATCGCAAACAAATGTTTTAGAAACTGACTAAGTAGGTTTCCTCTAAAAGTAATTACAAAATGTTGATGGCTACAAGCAGGAAGGAGCTCCTGTAGCAGTCTGTTTTCCAGCAGATATGCAGAAAAGCTGTGATTGCAGACACTCTTTGCATTAAAGTGTTGTGTAGACGATGCTCTGGCTGGCGTCGATGCAGAAACCCCAACAGATGCCGGCAGAAGAGACTGAACTCTTCACTAAAGACTCATAGAAGATCTCCAAAAACAATAAATGACCTAGGCCTGGCCAAGACATACTCTGCTCTGTATCTATTTCTAGATTCACTATTAGGTGTCCAGTCCAGTTTCTTGTCCAGGTGGTGTTTATGGACTTCTTTGTGTTGATCCCAATTGCAATTTCCAATAAATTGCACTGAAGTAAGTGGTTGTAAAATTACCAAATGTGGAAAAGTGATGAATAGAAATGAGATGAGTATCATTTCTAAATCCAGCACTCAAAGTTTCAAATAAGAGCATATTTGAAAAAAGAGAGAATCTTCAGGAGATGATTAGGACGTTTTGCTTGATTTTCTCTTTTTAAGCCCATAAAGTCTGAACTATTATTGAAAACAATAATCAGCCTGCACGTCTGTCTAGTGTGGATGTTGTGATACTTTCCAGCGAATCTAACACTGGCGTTTCAACTCTAGAAATTTGTCAAAAATAATTTGCCACAATTTTCCAAAACAGTCTGATAAAAAAAAAAACATCTTGCAGGGTGACTGGGGAAAGTATCTTAGGCTGCATTGTTAAGTACCCACTTTTAAAGCCTTCCCAGCTGCGTTCTGTCCAACCGCCAACCATATCCATTAGAAAAGGCCTCAAGGGTTCCAACTTGTTTTGTTTTATGTGAATTTAATACCCAATGTTCAGATTATATGGGCCCAGATTTCAACTTCACTGCAAACACAGCATCAAAAACTTGTGCAGCTGGAAACTTTGCCGTGACCCAGACTGAGGGGAGGACAGATCAAAGTGGTGGTTTTATCCCAACAAATGATATTAAACTTTCCCAACATATTCATTGTTATTCCACTTTCCACTACATACGAGGTTCTAGACCAGAGATGTGGTCGAGTGTCAGCAACGGGTTAAGGTTGGAGCTAAGGGTCGGACTTTTGGTCCAGGAGCAATAAAATAACCATTAGGTAATCTGCGCACTCACTTCAAAAGCTTATAAACCAGCTACTGGTTCTGTAGTCATTAATAACACGTTTGCCTACGCAGGAGTTTAAAATTTAATCCTTTTTTGTGACTATTTCTACTTTCTTATTAGCCACTTTAGGAACATTTTTCAAAAAGGAAGCCTCCAGAATCCTGATGATTAAAAACTAAATCCGAGCAGATCATCAGAGTTTCGGAAAAAAACTGCTCCCTAAATTTTTTGGACTGAAATCTTAGCGTTTAACAGATGTTGGCAAGAAAAGCCAAATTTAGCTGTGTTTGTGAAACTGTTTGCGCCTGTGTTTGTCATGCCCAAGTTTCTTTAAGAGGCGACAGCCCGCTTCGCACTCTTCACTCATTTCAGATGAGCAGATCTGTCCAGCAGAGAGCAGACTCACAGCGAGCCCTGTGGACGGGCAGCCCCGCTGACTGCTTGCCACCCACTTCAGCTTTCTCTAAGATTCTGTGGATGGTTGTTTTCTCGGAGCTGGAATGCAATGCGAGGGAGCATCCGTCTGAAAATGTGACAAATAAGTAGGTTTACTAATGACGGCAGATTTACTAGCGTTTTTCAGTGTGCGAACCACATTGTGACTCTATGTCATCTCTGCTGATCCCAGATGACAGTTCATGCAGAGCTGGGGTCATTGGAAACCACATTGTTCACTGTGATTAACAGCTTTTCATCAAGTAACTCTTGTATAAACATCAAGCTTGTTGAACAATGCTGTAGTACAGTGTTGTGAAAAGTATTTGCGCCTAATAGAACTCTTTTTTTCCCCAGATACAATTCAATGTTCCAGATAACTGGTGAATGTATGAACCTTCTATAGAGATTTTCTAAGCCATACTGATCTCTCAAAGCACTTTACACTCTTGCCAAACTCAGCCAATCCCACTTACTAATGCGTACACATTCAGACAATAATCAGTATGCCACTTGGGGTTAAGTGCTTTGCCGAAAAACAGATCAACATTTGACATGAGGATGCTCGGCTCAAACCAGCAACTTTCAGATTGCTTTTCCCCTTAAGTTTCAGTCGCAGATTTAAAATAAATAAATAAATAAATAAAATATCAGACAAAGACAACCAGAGTAAATAAACTGAATAAAGCAGTCTTGCTCTTTGTTGTGGAGGAATTTTGACCCACTCGCTA
>NC_046362.1:22951445-22971445 GCF_011125445.2 Fundulus heteroclitus
TGCATGAACTTGTTCAAATAAACACATTCATGAGTGGAGCTCACTTTTTTTGAAGACTTGGACAGACGGGATGCTGGTTTTTACATGACAAACTTGAAGTACATACAGCTAACCTTGATAGTTAAACAGCGCTCTGAACATGGGTGACCCAAAGATTTACACTGCTTTTACAGGGGCAAATTGTGGATAATATATACAGAAACTAGCTGCAAAGCGAGCTTATTGGCTGCTCTGGGAGTGTCTCGGTATTGATATTGATATAGAATCCATTGATTAATGGCTTGTTTTAAATTTGACCAACATTTTCTTCTTCTTGTTTTAATTTTAAATTACAAACTGAAGGCTCACCCTATAACCATTAAAGATAAATCTAGCTAATTTATAAAATTGTACCCTGATTTTACCAGTAGAGAGGAACAGAAGATACTGAGGTAGATTTCTGTAGCACTTCTAACTTTTCTCTCAGACCATCATACAGGTAAGTACAGCCAAATAACAGCACATATATTATAAACCCTTTTAAAAACTTTTTTTCAGGTTGGAAGACTCTTTCTTAAAAATGGCAGGGACTCACAGCTGGAAGAGTTGGAAATTGTATTTTCTGTAGTTTATGGATGCAACAGGGCAGCAGGGTGTTTCTTCTCCTTTAATATTTCCTCCTGAGATTCAGTTACCATTACGTTTATGAGACTATAAATATTTCCTAACTACATGTCACAAAAAGCTGTGATCTTTTAACGCTGGGCAGTTTTTAGCCTGGCTTTACCAAATATTCACACGTGTAACAACGCTTTCCTC
The DNA here is from genome assembly GCF_011125445.2 of Fundulus heteroclitus. Classification (NCBI taxonomy): domain Eukaryota; kingdom Metazoa; phylum Chordata; class Actinopteri; order Cyprinodontiformes; family Fundulidae; genus Fundulus; species Fundulus heteroclitus. The sequence continues at coordinate 22,952,244 of NC_046362.1, forward strand.
ATAATGCATGAAAAAAAAAAAAATCTAATTTAGATCTTGGAGAACTACAGCAGCTCAGACAGATAACATTTTCTTGGAAGGTCTGAAGTGTAAATCTTACTTTGCAGGGCCTATGAGAATGAAATTGATGCACATACTGTACTTTGGCTTGGTCGTATTTTGTGGGAGTCTCTCTGCCCTTCAATGAATCAGCAGTGCTGAAGAATACGCAGCCTCAGAGTGCACTCCAGGACACATACCTACAGTTGAAGGTCTGGCTGCGAACACACTGCCGGGTGCCTGGTTTGGAAGCAGCCAAACATTTAAACATACAATTACAAACAGTTGTGGGTGAACATCGGGATACGCTGCCTGACTCCTGGTTGAGCGAACGATAAAATATGTGTGCAATCAGGTGTCGTAAATGAGGAAGTCCTAAAATATAACAACAAAAGCATAAAAGAGAAATAGTGCTGTTTTTCTACTTGAAAAGAGTAACCTGATTGTCTGTCTGCCTGCACCTCTCTGAGATTTGTTACGGCAGTCACTAATTTTCAGCAACTCGGGTGTCGCTTCAAGCGACGGATGAAGAGAAAGTCTTCTTTCTTATACTTCAAAGGAAAGCTCAGAAGAACTATGATGAGGCCATGGCTCTAGGTAACGTAGGAATGATATGTGTGCTTCTCAGGGTTATGATGAGTGCACATTTAAGAAATTATAGCCGCGATGCACAAAGCATGACATAGCAAGTCACAGCAGGAGAGACAGCTCTAATGAATCAAATGACTTAAACAGGAAGCCAAGCATAAAGAACACATGAAATTATATGAAAATGCACAATCTTAGAAAAAAAAAAAAGACGGAGTAACACAACCTAAACTGCTTTCCCAACACCTGGTGACAATGCTGTTGCATAAGGCATCCGTCACCCACGGCGAGCAGCTTACATCACCAGGTCATGCCCTCTTCCTTCAAAAGGCCGTCTCGGTTTTAGCACTTATTATTAGTCCCCGCTTTTCACAGGAGGGTATGTTGTCATGTGCCCGGTAGACTCTGCTGACCACCGCCATTCATCTGCAAACTGTCCAAGTAGCAGGCCTTTCAGCACGCTCATAAAGGTTCAGGATGTACTGCATCAAAGCTCCCGTAACTGAGTCTCTCTTGGAAGGGGGTGGGGCGGGGGATCAGGGTACTCACAGGTCAAAACGTACAGCAAAAGTCCTCTGAAAATTCATTCTACGGTGCCTTAAGTTATAACCTTTAATTATTTTTTTTAACATTTTGTCACGTTACGACCACAAATATTTTACTGGGATCTTGCGCAATAGATGCTTTCTTGCAATTGCAGCTATAATTCTTCTGCCGGTATGTCTCTAACAGCACATCCAGAGACTGAAGTCTTAGACTGGATGAGAAGTGTCTGTGAACATCAATTTTCAAGTCTGGCCACAAATTCTCCATTGGATTTAGGTCTGGAGCTTGATTGGCCATTCCGACATCTATATGCTTTGATCTGAGCTACAGCTCTGATTGTATGCTTTGGGTTGCTGTCGTCACGCAAGGCAAACCAGTGGCTCGGCATCACGTCTAGCTCTGACCGGTCTTCCTTTCTCGGATGAAGAACAGTATTCCTAGGCTGTGATGCTGCCGCCACTATCCGTACTCATGATGATGTTAACGGTTTTCTCCCCACGCTTGGCATATCGCATATTTTGTATTCCCCCTGACAGATTTAGGAATAAAGTAAGCTTTTAATTTTACCAACATGTTTTCTCCTCACTTGAAGTAATACTAAAGGTTGTGACTAACCCAGCCAGAGTCCCGACTTGTATCTGATAGGGAATCTGTGGAGGGAGCTCAAGATTAGGGTGATGGCAAAGGGGCAATCCAAAGACTTGGAGCTCATCACCAAGAATAAATAGTCAAAATTAATGTGGAAACATGCAAAAAGATGGTTAGCAGTAACAAGAAGAGTTTGTCTGCTATATAGATTTTGCCCGTAAAGTGTATTTCATTTATTTGATTGATTTTTTTATTTCAACTGTATAAACAACATTAATATGCCTTTTTAAAATAAAAAAAACCCTAACACACATTGTTATCATCATCTTCTGAGAGGTGCCTGTATCATTTCCTATTGAAAACTAATTTTGCGTTGAATGGAAATAATCTCAAATCTTAATCTGCCAGGTGCTTGAAGACTTTTTTTCCCCACATAGGTTCAGGTTGGTGTATAATAGCCTTTTTCTTTAGAGAATTAAATCATTTTAACTCGTTTAGTTACTGACGCGGATTATCTCTGTCCAAGTCTGTGACAAAAAAAGCAAAAACAGAAGAATTTTCTAACAGGGAAAATAGCTGCAGCTATGAATACAAGGTCTGTATGAATACAAAATGTCCATCACAGTAAGTACAAGGCATGAGAGTTAACGTAAATATATTTAATCGTTTTTTTAGTAGAGTGCACTGACTCATAGTAAACGTGTATCTTGATAAAAACATGTGACAGGTCCTCAAATTGCCACTGAGAGGAATAAACGAAGATGAAAATGGTGCTTTGGAAAATTTGTTCTTGTAATTTGATAACTTGTGTTGGGGTTGGAGGGGGTGTGCAGTCATCTGGAAGCTCCGTTTACCTTTTTCCTCTCTGTTTTTATGTGCACGTCGCCACAAACGCTTGCATGAGGGTTGCTTCTGAGCGAGGCCCAATGCTTTCCATATGTGCATGTGAAAGTCAACCAAGTCGTTTTGTTTTGATGGGACCAGATCGATCACCCATATACTCGGCACAGAAAGCAGAGCTGACGACGTGCTGCGCCACAAAGCCCAGTATTAACCAGAGGAAGGACTGCAACCAACAAAGGCTGCGTTTTGGACATGTCATTTTTTTTCTCAATCCTTAACTCTTTTTTTTTTTTAAATCATCATGTAACAATTACAAAGCAGCTGTATCTTTAATGGTTTAACTCAACACACTGAAGGTTGGACAAACTCCAGCTACTGTTTCTTTGATCAGCCCTTCTGACTTGACTCTAACTGACTCTCAGAATATATGTTTGGTTTCTTGTTGTTTGTTAAATTTCAAAATATTACAAATGTCTCCAGAGGAATGCGGGCCAAACACATAGGCCAGCTGGAATTTCAGGTAAACAATGGAAAAATGATGGTTAGTATCCAGTGTTTTCATTGTTCACAGCATTTAAACATGGTCATGGTTGATGACCTGTACATTGTTTTTGCTTTGTTCCATTAGGTATTTATTAGAAATTATTTTCCATATGGTGGCATATATGTAACAATTTTTTTTCTTCAAAATCCTTGTCATCTGAACACATTTTATACATTTTTTCATCGCACCTAGTATTGTAAATACCTGTTAACCTTCATCAAATTACTTCATCAGAGCTGTCTAATTTAAGGAAAACAAACATAACTGCAGTTTATGGGCCACAAAGGGATTTATTTACCTGGTAGAACCTGGCATCCAAAGTTTACTTCAGACTTAGCATAGGCTAGTATAGTAATCTTGTTCCATGGCATCAAAATATTTTACAGTAAATACAGCAAAACTTCATTGTATAAATTGTAATCTGCTTCTGGTTCTGCTGGAGTTTTTTTTTTCCTGTTAAAGGGGAGCTCTCCTTTCCACTGCTGTAGCATTCTCAGTATGGGGAATTGCTGCAAGGTTAACGTGACATGCAAGCAACTGTCCACTGTCACTACATGCCTGCCTAGGAGGAATGCAGGTCAGTGACTTGACCTAATCTGTTTGGCTTCCTTAGATAGAAAAAAATTATAACCAGTTTGAATAATAAACTGAACTTGACTTTAGGCACGTAACCTGGCAAACCGGATTGATTGTGTAGCACTCTACATTTTGCAGATTATCAATCTAGGAATCCTTGTATTAAATCCGTTTGGGGAATGTCCCGACTTAAACCATAATACTTCAACATGATTGCCCTGAACCGTTTGTGGTTCAGTCACTAATAGTTGAAATGCAGAATGGAATGGGTTCTCTGTGCTTGTGAATGCACAAATACTGTGAGAATTCAGTTTGCAGATAAGGTTAGTACTCGTGTTTCCATCAACCTTTTTTAATGCACATTTTTAAATATTGCATTAGAAAGGGTTTATGGAATTGGCAAAATACAAATTAACTTACTAAATTTTGCAAAAAAAAAAAAAAAAAAAAAGTTTTTACACTTGCTTAAGGTAGTTTTTGACTTTCTTGAAAAACAGTTGTGATGTGATGTGATTTACATGTAGTTCAGTTTATAGCCACTAGGGGCACAGTAAGTTAAATAGAGAATGTGATTTAGACGAGCAACATGACTTAACGACAACAGTAAATGACCTAAACAGGAGATGGAAACACATTTGTCGAATTTAGCTTTGATGTAGTAGATATTTACCTCACATGACTGAACAGCTATTTCTGTCGCCAGCGTCTTCCTGAATGTTGCCATAACGCTTGAAAACAGGCCTGGAAGCAACAACGAACGACGAAGAGACTTGAGCATTCTTAGTCTTATTTGTGAAGAAAAATAGCAACACATTCATTAAAACCTCGCTCCATTACTGATCTGTGGTCTGCGCTAGTTTTGCTTTACTTCCTGTTTATTACATCTAATGTCAATGTATGATGACATTACCCTTGGCATCGCTTGGTTAATTCGCTACAAACCAGTAGATGGAACCACATGTGATTAGAATTTTATTTTTATTTTTTTGCGAGATTATAAAAGTTTGCTCAAAATTCACATAATAACTGGATGCAAGACAACTAGGATGAAAGTAATATGTAATGTAATGAATGGACTGATGATTGGACTGAATAGATATTCTTTCTGTAAAATGCACTGGAATTACTTATTACTTATTGTCATATTTCTTGAATTTAAATCAGACAAGCAACAAAAGATGCAAGAAGCTGTATTTTTATTTATTTTTTGAAGACAAGTTCATTCAGGCTGTAACAGTCATGACTTACCCGGGGCTCACAAAGACTACGATGCGGGTTACGGTCCTGATCCAGTTCCGGTTTGTCGCAACCCCCCCCTTACACTGCTCCAAAGGAAACAGCAGCCAGCTGCGAGTCAAGCTTCAGAAAGGGTGTTGCCTGAACAGATGTTCATGTGGTCCTCTGTCGCTCATAAATGATTAAAAAACTGCTATGGTTTTTGTTTTATAGGGCAAAACCTGTTATCCGTGCACATAAATATCCTCCAAAAGCCCCTTTTGTGTTTCTGTGTTGCCGTTCGGTTCACACTAGTGAAGATAGCATAAGTTGGTGGGCTGATTTTATTGTGAAATTCACTTTATCCTGTCTAGCGCCCAACATTTCCTGTTTGGAATCTTTGAAATTCGGCAGCTTAATCCGGTGATCACGGCAGTGTCCGTTCACACTTTCTTCTTGCGGAACATTTTGCAGCACCGCACATGGCTGATGTGAGTAGACATGTTGATTTTTAGTGACTTGGGTTCCTTGCGACACAGGAACCATATCTGCACCGTATCGCCATGTTGTTCTATTCTAGGGGTGTCCTGATACCAGGTTTCTCCTGACCAAGTACAAGTACAAATACTTAAGTTTAGATACTTGCTGATTCCAGGTACCAATACTGAGTAGTTAATAAATAGGTACTTATAGATCAAAAATAACTTAACAATATCATTGACCAGTGAAAACAACTGACCACCAAGAGTGATGAATTTGATTAGAGCTTTAATTAAAGCAAACAACCTCTTGGTGTAATGCACCACTACCTGGTATAGAAGGGCATCTAGCCTTTGAGTTGCAGCGCAGGCCAGCCCACAAGGAAAATCGGTATTGGTTCAGAATATCAGGTTGCTTTTACCAGTACGAGTACTTGACGCTGAAAGTTTTCACATTAGGTGTTTCATTTTGTTGTAGTCATACTGGTGAAGTGAAGGCTCCAGCAACACTTGAAGTACTACGACACTACCTTATTAGCTGACCTATGTATTTTGGCTTTGACCCTCTCTATGCACCTAGGTAGTTAGTGAAGGTGTGCCAGAAACCTTTTGGATCTCTACGTTGAAGTCGTTTTCAGATTTTTCCGATTCCTCAGTAAATCCTGAATGTCATCCACCTTTACCTGTGAATGCAACATTTTCCATCCATTTCTTCTTAACACACACACAGGCACGCACACACACACAGGCACGCACACACCTCACTCTCCCCAAAATCCTCCCTGAGCGGAAACAGTAGTGAGCTCTTTGCTGTGGCTAAGGGATCCTGGCCTGTGTGATGTGAAAGTTAAACGTCTACTGTTTCAGAAAATAAACACGGTGGGATTGTCCCTGAGTAACACACACTTGCCAGCAGACAGACTCATAATATTTCCCCCAATCCGATGACAGCGGGGGGAGTTTTCCTTAGCGATAACAGGAATGTTTTCACACCCGTTGGACAAATACAGTGTTATCATTGCGGTCATTTCATACAGAGAAACCTGCACATGTTTTACATAAGTTCAGATCACCCACTGGAGACAATGACTGACAATCTGTTGGTCTAGCTGAAAGTTTCATTTAATGACTTATGTGGAAATTTGTCTTTTATTTTATTTTTGATCTGGCTCATAACCCCTTACTTTTTTCATTAAGGTCATTTAAATGTCCCCGTGAACCACACGGCTCTTTAAGAAGCACCAGGGCCTGAATCAACATCAGCTCTTAAAAATCCTGGGACAGACAATGACCGGGCTCTTTCTGCTTCCCTTTTACTGGCTGAGGATTTGGCACCGTTGATTCACAAGCATACAAGTATTACACAGAGACAGTTCAAAACCACAGATGCACTATAACTACATACAATAGTTGGAATAAATATTTCAACAGATTTAGTACATTTTCTCATTTAAAACAGAGGAAAGTTCATTACTTTTTCTAGGCTTTTTTTATTAAATGTGGAAAAGATATTAGAAGTTAAAAAAAAGGAAACATTTACTTGCACATCGTTAAGTGCAATAGGCAATTGATCCCTATCAGATGTACACGCATTCTGTCACAGACTGGTAATGTGTCCAGCTGGCACACAAATTACTATCAACCAGTCACACCCTAAGTGTAGGACGTGGCCAGATCCCTTAGATTCTTGGATAAGAATCCTTTTCCATCAGCCAGAGAGATAGATGTTTCAGCCCATGACCCAAAACGAACCACCAAGGTAACAAAGGAGTGTCTGGGAAGTTTCACATTAAGGCTAAGGAGAGTTCTGAATTGTCTCCAAACATGTGTTACTTGCACTTTTCTGAGATCAGATTATGGGGTAAAAGGTCCAGAAGGAAGACTCTGAGATCCCTAGCAACAATCTCCATTTCATTTCAAGTATTTTGATTGTATTTTGATGGAAAACATTTTAGCATCAACCCGTCAGTGGGTTTTGGGTCTACATCAGAGTCTACGCAATTGGGGCATGTCCAGAAAAACTCCAAAGGGAGGCAATAAATAATTGCCCAATTAACATGAAACGGTTTGAGAACCTCTAATATCCTGGGCACTATGTTATTTGGGGATTTGGCTCCTAATAGGGTCTCCCATAGCAAACTGACCTCATGGTAAGGGTTAAAGTAAGAGGGATTTAACGATCCTCATAATTATTCCTTAGTCTGATCCCACCCATGAGACCAAGAGGGATTCAGACCAAGCATGATTAAACAAGCTCAATGAATGGAAGACAACGATAAAAGGCAAACCTCACTTGAACTAAGTAGACTGAGGTACCATCCAGGAGCAAGGCCTGGAGGACAGCTGGCCGGCCTTCTTCTGCTGTCTTTGCTCCAAGGGCCTGGCCAGGGTTAACCCATAAGTCTATCAGGAAGCCCCTTCCATTTGGGCCCACCACCCGTGGGGAAGAACATCACAATCATGTAATAGGCAAGGGCCTAGCTGCTAATTCTCAATGGCCAAATCCACACCGTAGTCCTAATGGAAACCTCTAGTGAGAGCTGACGCCCTGAGCTGATAAGACCGAAAAAAATCGAAAGTATATTAGGTGTTGCTGAATTTGAGTTAGGCCAAAGTCCCTCCTGAAACGTGTGCTACCTGGTACCCCGCTACACGATAAACAGCATTGTTGTGCTTGCCTACAAAGGTCTTTCTACTAAGATGTTAATCATGTTTTGATCTGAGATTAAATATGTATTTCAATACTAACCAAAGCAATTTTGTTACTTTAATATTATGTGTTTTTGTTCACATTTTTGTTGATATTCTGTCTCTCTTCATTGAAATTAAAAGGCTGTAACATTAGACTGCTATCTGTTTTTTAAGCAAGAAAACTAAAACAAAATCATTCGTCAATTATTTTCCCCACTGAATATCCAACCTTTTCTATCCAACCTTTTCTCCTCAGTCCTTATAGGAGCTCAACGTCGTCCAAAAACAGGATATGGATATTTAAGCCTGCAGATGCTGTTTGAGAATGAGCCAGTAGTGATAGTGAGTTTCCGATCAAACAAAGCTCTGCGCTCACCCCAGGCATTCAGGAAGATCTAAATATGCAATGAAGACCCCTAGGGTTCAACTGGCTTCCTGTGCTTTCCATAAGCCCCTGTCCCAGCAGGTTCCAAGCAGGTGGGAAGGTGGTGTTAGCACACCTGACTAAATTCATTATGCGTATCCTGGCAGAACACGAGAACCATTACCCCATTTTTATGACAACAGGATGAGCATTCAATGCATGCTTGCATGTTATTAGTTCTAGTTTCACTCTAATAAAGATGAAATGGTTGTTCAGCTTGCATTCCAAGTAACAGAGATACACTTATAGACGTATCTGTATATAAATTAAAACCCTACACTTCAAAGTAACATACACTGAAGTAACAATAAAGTAAAAACACAATACCAAGTATTTTTTTTAAATCTGTCAACGTTTTATCAGCAAAGGACGTAGCTGAAGGGAAAATAACTGTGCTAAAATATTCTCCCATGTGGGGAAAACATTTCTACATCCAAGAAGTCAGAGGAATTCTTGGAATAGGTGTCCGCATTCCACAGACGGCAAAAAGATCGGAAAATGACAGTGACATGCTATTATATCCACATTACTGGCTTGGAAATTATATTTGTACAAAAGAAAATCATGGCAGGAAGCTGAAGGTGTTTGGTCATCATTTGTAGACCTCAATGCCTCCTTTTTTAATAAGAAAAATACTTTAGTACAGTATCTAAAAACAAATAATCACCTTTTGTTAACCTTTACAGAATCTAACTACTAAAATATAACGTCCTGAGATATTGCTGGTGTATTGTTGCACATCTTTGCTACAATTAATGTCTGCACATTTTGACAGGCTCTTCAATGCGTTCCAATGCGATGTAGTTCATAAGCACTTATGTGCTTATGAACTACATCAGATCATACGCTTGTTCTTTTGTTCTTGTCTTGTTTGAATTTGTTATGTCAAAGAATGGACTTGGATTTTATTATGCCTACCCACTGACCGTTGGAGACCAGTCCTCCACCCCTGCCACCCTGCATATATATCCAGTAGACAAGATTGTTGACAATGGATGCACTGCAAAAATAGAACTAAAAAAAAAAATGTCTTGAAATTAAAGTATTAGTCCTTGATTTGAGCAGGTAAATTGGACTATCTGCCAATGGAATAAGATTTTTTGCAATTAAAATAGGAACAATTCGTCTCCATCATCTTATTTCAAGTGCAGGATATCTAGTTATCTTATTTTAGGAGTGAAAATAGTCATTCCATTGACAAATATTTTTATTTACCTGCTCAAATCAAGGACAAATACATTAATTTCAAGACAATTTTACTTATTTTTAGTTCTCTTTTTGCAGTGTGATCGGATTTGATGGATTTGTTATCATATTAAAAGTTTAGTCTGTGGCATCAGAATGAATAATCAAATATGAGAAAGCAAGGAAAGCATACGAATATTGTAGTTTTTGTTCTTATTGTAGAGCAAGAAACAGCTGCATAACCTTACAAGGATAAATGAGCATACGTGCTCAAGCCATCTGTATGTAATTTGCAGACATAGAAAAGGGTTGCAGCCATGTCCCACAGGTGTAAGTAAAGCTTTAATTCTATCGCACCTTTCAAGACATATAGATCACAAAGTGGAAAAGTAACAGAAGAAAAGGAAAAAACAATAAACATCAGTCCATCAGCATAGTTAATCAAAAAAAAATCAGAAAGATAAGATTTTAGTTGCTTTTTAGAAGTTCAGCAGAGTCCACAGACCTCAAACCAAAGAGGAGGTGTTAGGATCACATTAGATCTCAAGAAGATTGCGGTATAGTTTTTAAAGTGAGCATTGAGCAGAAAAAATCAGAACAAGAATTCACAAGTTTCAACTGTGAGCCAAAAACCTTAGTTGAAAGAAGCTGGAAGTGACTGCCTTAAGGAAAGAATTTAAGTATTTATAGATCATGTTCACAAGTGAAGAAAAAATGACAGAGTAGTCTTTGCACCGATGGAGAGGCAATCGTGTCAGCTTTGGATTATCAAGGCCCCCTCCTGTTGGTCTGCTACTACAAAAGTTGTGTGACGTCATCTCCCGGAGCTCTATACGGTAATGTGATTGACCCAAACCGTTTTTGGTTTAGACACAAACAGCTGAAGCCAGAGCGGTAAAAGAATTCGTCTTGCAGGTAAGGTTACAAAAAAACCACACATGAAGCCGCAGGTTGCTGGACCCTGACCCCAGATTTTCAGTGTTGACAAATAAACAAGATTTCCTCCAAGATATGCACAAATCAAAACATTCTTTGTTATGAAACAAGACTCAAAACATGGAAAACACCATTTTATAGCAGCATTTCCTTTTCATATGAAAAATTATGTTTGTACACACTTTTATACAAAAAATGACTACACTTCCACTTTTTTTTCTCCATGAGCATTAGACCAGAGTATGACTCTAATGCCATCAGATGTGACTTTAAGTTGATGCCTTAAAAGATATTTTGCATATCTTACTAATAACACTCATGAAAGAAAAAAATAGCTCAGTTGGTGCAAATCAACCAGTGTTTGTGCACTGACAACGATGGCAGCAAAATTCAAGGACTCGGTCAAGTGAAAGGCCTTACTGAGAAATAAAATGCATGGTCTGAGTTGAAGGAGAAATGTTTGCCACATTTCATTAACCCTACATTGAGCTGAGCAGGTCTGATGAAGTCATACATTCTCAGCACCATTTTGCTTTAATTTAAGAGACTTTCACTACTGTACACAAGTCATCAATCATGTCGCGGCTTGGGCTGCCTGGAGACAAGATGCGGAAATAGCCGCATACACTAACATCCTGAACCGCATGCAGACCCTCAAAGGCACAACTGCACATTTTAGCACAACAGGAGCACTGTAAATTCACTCATTCTCTATTCATGTCCCCCAGAGGGCCTTTTTTTCCTCTTAATACACACATCTGTGAGGCAACCTTCCATGATCACTCAAGCCAAATGGCTTCAAACAAAAGAAGCAATAAAGCCTATTCACTCAGTTTCTGGCTTAAACAACCACAACAATTTACTTGGAAATAAAAATAAATAAATAAATAAATAAATAAATAAATAAATATATATTCAGGACTGTCTCAGAAAATTAGAATATTGTGATAAAGTTCTTTATTTTCTGTAATGCAATTAAAAAACATGGAATGTCATACATTCTGGATTCATTACAAATCAACTGAAATATCGCAAGCCTTTTATTGTTTATATATCGCTGATTATGGCGTACAGCTGAAGAAAACTCAAAAATCCTATCTCAAAATATTAGAATATTTCCTCAGACCAAGTAAAAAAAAAAATTATAACAGCAAAACAAAATCAAACATTTGAAAATGTCCATTAATGCACTCAGTACTTGGTTGGGAATCCTTTTGCACAGATTACTGCATCAATGCGGCGTGGCATGGAGGCAATCAGCCTGTGGCATTGCTGAGGTGTTATGGATGCCCAGGATGCTTCAATAGCGGCCTTTAGCTCATTTGCATTGTTGGGTCTGGTGTCTTTCAGCTTCTTCTTCACAATACCCCACAAATTCTCTATGGGGTTCAGGTCAGGGGAATTGGCAGGCCAATCAAGGACAGTAATGCCATGGTCAGTACACCAGTTACTGTGAGAATCTTATGTCGTCTCTTAACCACTACCATACTTGTGATTTAGTTTACTGAACCAAGCTGAGTGTTTTTCAAGGCTCAGGAAACCCTGCAGTGTTTCGAGTTAATTAGACGATTCAAGTGATTAGTTGAATAGCCTACTAGTATACTTTTTCACGATATTCAAAAATTTTGAGATAGGATATTTGGGTTTCTTAAGCTGTAAGCCATAATCAGCGATATTAAAACAATAAAAGGCTTGCGATATTTCAGTTGATTTGTAATGAATCCAGAATGTATGACATTTCATGTTTTTTAATTGCATTACAGAAAATAAAGAACTTTATCACAATATTCTAATTTTCTGAGAGAGTCCTGTATATATAAAAGATCAAAATAACCAGTGATGCCTGACACTGTCAAACCATTTTCAACCGGAGCATAAAACAACAGCTGTATGGCAGGCAGAAACCAAATTACAGAAATAGGGAACTTTTAACAAAAAGGGGAAAAATTGTGATGCATTTTAAAAAATGCTGAAATAAAAGCTATTCTATAAGATACTGTAGACATACACAAATAATTAAAAATTCCTAAACATATATTGTAAGTAGGCTGGACTTATGCATTGGGTTGTGTGGACAAGCCTGGATAAAGAAAAAAAGGCGTATCAAATTAAATTTTGCTGTCAGCATTCATCATAAGTGATCCCTTGGGAGTTTCTGTCTATGTTCTGAACTGTCTTGGTTCATGAAATGGACAAAAACTCAGCAGGCAGATCCACATCTACAACGCAGAGATTAACAAGCCCAGCAAGCTCTCTCCCATCCTGCTTTATTCTTCATCCTCGGTCTGCAGTTTAAAATACAGGTTGAGTTTAAGTATCTGAAATACTTTTTTGTTGAAGGTCTGTGTTAGAGGAACACATGTGTATTGCTTCATTCACAGTATCATTATTGTGTTCTTCCAACCACTTAACTTTTTTCTTTTTGCCAATATTCAAATATCACTCATGACAATTGAGCAAAACACATCTGAACTTTCTTTTTTTCCTCCTGTTGTTAATTTTTCTTCTGGCGTACATATATGACATGTTCTCATCAACTCATCCGAATTTGGGGTTTTATTCCAGGCATTATTTGGGCTTCGAACGCCTAGTTAGATGCTCCCACATGTAAACAAGTTTTCAGTTTACATGGTTACGCATCATAACAGATGTTGAAAAGTGGCAGATATAGAAGTTGAACTTTTCAGCATTACAGCTTCCAAACCAGCATGAGCAAACAGTATTTTTTTTTAAATATGTTTTTGCTGAAGAAATCCCTTCTGTAATAGTGCTTGTGTTCTTGTTTCTACTATACAATAGACCTTGTGTTTAAATATAATTTTAAAAGAAAAAACACAAAGCAAACTGAGATACTCCGGGCTCCAGCTCAGTATGCATCTTCGCCAATGCCTAGACGCAATTCATTATTAAACATTTTTGTTCCTTCCTTTCCCTATTTTGTACCTGTACACAATTAATCATGCAATTAAATAACTGTTTATCAATTACCTATTGTTGTTAGTAAGGTATTTTAATTAATTAAGGAGATAAATAATAATAAAATGGGAAAATATTATGAATAATTTAATAATACATGGTATTATTTTCTGAAAACCGTTCTATTTATTTGGGTAATCCCTGTTACAGCCAGGAGAGTCTTACAGAATATTGTAAATTAGGATATCTGAAGAAACCAAAATAACTTTAAATGACCTATGCCAGTTCATATTATTTATTGGAGTCACATACCCACATTAATTTATAGGGGAGTAAGTACCATGAGTCAGTGAATAAATAAAAACACCCTAAATCCCTGGTTGTCAGAGCAGGTCTGAAACGTCTCCTGGAAGGTAAAAATGTATCAAAGCTCAGTTCGAAACTTTTTGTGACACGATAATAAATCTTTTTTTATTTAACCATTTTCAACAGTAGGATTTTCAGAGTGTTTTATAAAGAACAAAAGAAAGCTTGATAAACACAGAAAATGCCAAATAGAATCCAAATGCAATACACAACAGCTCCATATTCGGGAATGTCTGGATATAGAGATGAATATGTCATTCTGATGCAAACTAATGTTGTATTTCCTTATTACATCTGCCAGATGGATTGCAGGTCAAAAGCAGGAACACAACAAATCCTAAATCAATCCTATAAAACAGCACATGTTTTATAGGATTGTGAATTTTGGACCATTAGTAGAACTAAACTAATAATGAGATTGGGGCTCTAAGATGTAATGGAAGGAACCTTGCTGTTATTCCTGCTCCAGCTTTTAAAGTCATGTCTGCTGTGTCGTTGTACGGCAGCGAAAATAGTTGGGAATTCCAGCTCTTTTTTTGTACTTGGAAGGAAAAACAGGAAAGCATAGGAATGGTTTTAAAAATTATTAATGTAGGAAGAGACCTCTTCTCTTTAATGAGAGATGTGCTGTGTGGTTTGAAAAGGGATGCCAAAAAGAACTTGTGGAATATATGGAAAGAAAGAAAGCAAGACAACTACAGGCTTTAATAATGTTACAACACAGCAAAAAGCAGAAGTCTTTTGGGCCCTTTAAAGCCACCCCATCACTCATTCTAAGCAGCCTGTCTGTCTCAAGGAAATACCTCCTTAAAGCAATCTGTTTCGATACATCCATTGGACCTGTCCATGTAATGAAGCAGCCGCTCTGCTGCCAGTACTGGACAGTCTTCATCATCATTTCCTTCCGTGAAACTCCCAGAAGAACTCAAGGTCTTCATTTCCAACATTACCTTAGAGTATAAAATCAGAGCGAAGATAAATCCTGTATATTACCCCGTTCTCTGGTGAAACAGAACAAATTCAGCAGCCTCTATCGTGGCTTGGAATCTCCACAATGGTGCCCAAAGAGCTCTCGACATGAGCTGGAAAATGTCCCAGAAACATCAAGAAGAAGCTTTGCATTTACAGCCGCAAAAAGAATATATAGTAGGAAGGGTTCCGTTCTCTTGCAGTCACATTAAAAGTGTTGGCTAGATTTTGTGCAGCTCGTCCAATTGACGTTGATATTCTGCTGTTCAAATAAGCAGTTCTGTGGTGCATCAGCTCCTGGCAACCATCTGTGTATATAATAGAGTCACTGATCTCACCACTTTTGTTTCAATGCAAGTGAACTGTGTCTTAAGCAAGGTGTAAATGTAGGTTCAGCGAAAATGTACCACTCTCAGGCCAATATCTACCATCTTGTTCTTCAGCGGTGGCCTATGTATGCTTGCCCGTTTATTTTCTTCCTAAATATAAAGCTTACCACTCTGACTACTATACTGCAACAAACTGGTGAAATTAAGCAATTATTCTACGTCTTTGTGGATTTAAAGTTTAGCAGTTCCTTGTTTTTCACAGCATCCAGAAGAACTGGAGGAGGAAAGGAGCAGGTCCAAGAACTTTTATGGGAGAAACTGGCTGTTAATAATGCTCCTTGATTGTTGCTGTCGTAAACCTTCCCATAAATGTCACATAGAAGAATGATATACATCTGTACACAAGCACCACGCCTCCAAGCAGCAGACATCTCACTCCCTTAAAGACTCTTGGAAGTCTGGATTATTCTGAAATGCACTCAGCAGCCATTTTATTAGGTACACTTTCGGTTTGCTGGGTTGCTCTCCCTTTTCTCATCAAAACTGACTCGGTTTTTTTATGCCATAGATTCAGTCATGTGTCATTGCAAAGATTTTGTTCAATATCACTACAGATTTGTTCACCCCGATGTGCTCTGTTGGATCGAGATTGGATGACTGTGGAAACCATTGGAGTACAATGGACTAATTGTCGTGTTCAAATTGAGATATTTTGGACTGTGAAAAATGGTGTGTTATTTTACCCAAAGTAGACTTCTTCTTTTTTCGCTTATTTTCACTGGATCTTGGACCTTTCTTCATTGTTTCGTTGGGAGATGCTAATAGCCATTGGCCGTTTCCTTGTTTTAACTCCTGCTGCGCATGCACGGCACGTACAAATATAAATAAAACATGAAAGGCCTTATTCACTGACAAACTGAGCAAAAACAAAGCATAAAAGACCAAAATAACAATTAATACGACCACAGGATGTGATAATGTTTGATAAAAACTTTGTATGCAACCACAGTGAGCTACTGGCGTATAAATGTAAAAGAAAAGTCAAATAACGTGGCTATGCACCTTTAACATCCATTTTTTACCATTTCTGATGAATGAAAAAAACTAGATTTTTTCTCACTCTGCTGAATTCTCCTGCTATTGTCCAATCTGCTCTGTCTTCTCTAACCCCCAGTTGGTCGTGGTAGATGGGCATTCACAATGAGCCTTTTTCTGCTGGAGGTTTTCCTGCCTGTTAAAGGGGAGTTTTCCTCTCCACTGTCGCTTCATTCATTCTCGGTATGAGGGATTGCTGCAAAGCCATTGACAATGCAGATTACTGTTCACTGTGCCTCCACGATGTTTCATGAGGAGTGAATGCTCCTTGTCAAGACTTGATGCAATTTACTGGGTTTCCTTAGATAGGAAACTTTTTGACCAATCTGTCTGGAAGATTTGATTGAATTTGACTTTGTGAAGTGCCTTGTGGTGACATGTGTTGTGAATTGGCGCAATATAAATAAAATTTCATTTAACTGAATTGATGTTGGTTTGTACTTCACCTATACTTCTCTAACATGTCAGGATGCTTGAATGCATTTAGTAGCTTTTGATTGGAAATTATTGAAAAAGTGTGCCTAATATAGTGGACAGTTTAGTTTTTTTTATTTAAATGGGACATATGCTTTTCAGCTCTTCATTTTCACACCGAAGTCATTCATTTGGTGTCTATATAAAGTGGACCGCAATGCTTTGGTCTGTATTTCTCATTAATTTTGCCTCCACCTTCCTCCTTTTTATCCCTGTCCTGAGGTGTGTCTGAGCGCAATTGGTTTTGGTGCTGTCTTCACACCCAAAAACTATATAAAGACATCTATGCAACTCCTGGACAGACTACATTTAACGTTCATAGAGACTCCAAGTACACAACTAAATGCATTTAAGGGCTAAAAAAAGTAAATTTTGCATATGGCCCCTTTAACAATAAAAGGTAGGATAGACATTTTTCACTGGATATGTATGTACTCATGTTCCAAGAATATGAAAAAATACAAATGTTCAACCCATGAAGTAGTCTGTTATAGTCATGTTTAGACATTCCTATGTTTATCATGTATCCAAGCTGTAAGGGGATGTTGCTAAGAAGGAGTAACAGTCTCAGGACAGAAAACAAGTTAAACAAGGGGTACAAAGGTGTGCCAGACAGAAATATAAAAAGGGGCCAAAAGGTTTATTCTGGTTTTGCACAGTTACAAAACTAGTTCCATCGTGAAGCTGGCCTTGTGCACTCAAATTTTACAGTTTCTAATTTCTGGATTAAATTACACGAGACAATAATATAAAGTAGTTGCTCTTATAAAACCCAGACCCAGAGAGCTGAGAAGTCTGGAAAATGAGACAAACATAATGTTGGAGGTTGATAGCAAACAGCTCATATTCTACACAAAGATGAGACAAGGGAGAGTGGGGAGACATGCTGCGGGGAACTGAAGGGATTTGGGGTTGGAATAAAGAAAACTAATTTGGATAAGTCATACATAAAACAAAAGAGTCTTTGTAAAATTATTCAAAACACTCTTATTTAAATTCCTCAACTAGTGACTTTGTTGAGCCTTGAAAACAAAACTGTGGATCGAGAAAATTACTGAACCCCCCCACACTCGATCCACATCTCTAGTAAGAGCTGTGGACCGGGGACCGAAGTGAGGATGTTGGATGTGACAGTGATGCTGGGGTGGCAACAGGCCAGGGGTTGATACCAGACTCTTCACGCCACAAGGAATGAAGCCGGTCTGGCACAACGGCTCTGAAATATACAGCGCTCCCCCCTCCAACTAACCATCATCAATATGGTAGCAATCAGCTGTGGGTAAAAAGATGTTGATGGAAAAAGAATACAGACAGCCACTTGAATCATCCACCTCCCCACATGAGGCGCCCCGATGTTCCCGTTCATACCTCGCAGAGAGTCAGAGGAGATTGTACGTTTTGAGAAATGAACAAACTAACATGGCTGGTCTGGGCAGACCGGCAGAGACAGACATGCCAGTGGTCGAGGCGGCTGGCAGGGGACAAGACGCCGCAGCTTCCCTCTGTTTCCCTTCCTTTACCCCAGGACACACATATGAATGTTCTCTCCTGCTACCGGAGAGCATATAAACACTGTTATCCTTTCTGCTGATTCCCCCATAAGAACCCACAGTACAAAATTGAACCATTCTTATGGTAATTTATGTCTTAATGGATTTACAAGGTTGCCCTGGGCCTGAGGTAAGGGAGCTTTTCACATTGGAGCGTTGAAAGTCCTCAGCCAAGTGAGAAAAGTTTGACTTATGGGCTCACTAAATCAAATCTCCCCAGCATTTAGATCAAAGATGCTGTTAAAAAACAATCCCGTGCCCACAAACAGACACAGTCCCAACCCTTAACACAGTCCAAGACACATCCTTGGCAAGGGAGCACGTGCTAAATCATACCCCCTTTCCCACCAACACACACACTCACACACACACATAAAACGTAAAACATTAATGACTGTTTTTTTACAGACAAGGATCCGCATGTTGTGGAGTTCTCTAAGACTTTACTGTAATTGTAATGCTGTCTTTAGCGTTAACGAGATCTTCTGTTAAGTTTCCATTGTCAAAAAAGAAAAAAAAAAGAAAATAAACAGTTGGAGCAGTTGAACCTCAGCATTTTTGCAGTTCTCCACGGCTGTGCGGACACTGGAGCTCTGTTGTTTCTCTCTGCTAAATACCCTCTAGGAAAACTCTCACAGGTTAAGCTAAATGCGTTCAAAACCAGCGTGTCATGATTTTACCACACTGATGTCACTGTTTTAATAGCATAGGTTTTCCTTAACTCCGTCGTTGCGTTTACTTCTTCAATAGTGTTCTCAAATCGAAAACTATGACAATATACTGCTCTTGAGCTGTCTGCATGAATTGGAGAAGCGTTTATTGAGATTAAGTTATTCAAACTGCAGCCCA